>NW_012151929.1:651731-656074 GCF_000956105.1 Propithecus coquereli
GCTGCTGCTGCTGCTGCCGCCGGGGAGGGGGGGCCGGGGCAGGGAGACACGCAGCCGCCCGGATGGCGGCGGGGCTCGGAGCCGAGGCGGGCGGGCGCCGAGAGCGACCTCGCCAGACCCGCGGGGGAACTAGCAGGCTTCGCCGGTGCGGAAGGGAGGGCCGAGGCGCGGCCGCGGAGAGTGCCCGAAGGGCCCCCCGGCGGCCGAGGAGGCTGTGGGGGTGCTCGCAGACTTGCTCCGGAGCTTTCCCCCAGGTCCTCCCAGCTCAGGCTCAGGCTTCCAGGCCAGCTCTCACCCACTCCCCTCTCCCGCCTCCCGGAGCGGGCGGTCCGCGCCCACCCTCATCCCCCGAAGCGTAGCCGCCGGCTTGGGGCGCACGCACGCCGATCGCAGCGCCAGGCTTCGGCGCCTACCTCGCGGTCCCCTCGCTGCCGAACGGCACACACGAAACTTGAAAAAAAAATTCACCTCTGCCCCCCCCCCAAAAATCCCCTTTGCTCCTTACACCCCGGAAACGGCGAGGGGGCGACGGGCTCCGGTGGAGGAGCCGCTCTGGGAGCCGGTTCAATCCAGCCCGGCATGGCTCCCCAGGCCTGCCCGGGCGCATGGAGATCCGTGCAGCCGCCTCTCGTAGCAACCCCTCTCCCCCGAAATCTGCGGCGCCGGGGCTCACTTACCAAGCGTGTGGATGGGAGCGCAGGCCGGGGGCACCTGGGGGCGCGGCGGGCCGAAGAGCCGAGCCGCAGCTCCGCTGCAGCCGACGCCGGGGCAGCCAGTCGCCAGACAAAGCCCGAGATGGCGAAGCGGAGCGACGGCTAATGGCGAGCCCCACGCGCCGCGCTCCGCCCGCCCCGCTCCGCCCGCCCGCCTCGGCGCAGCGCAGCGCCGCTCCGAGCGCTCGCCCGTCAGAGCCGCCTCGGCGCTGCCGCCTCCCGGGCCACCCCGGCCTCGCTGGCCCCTCCGCCTCCTCCGGGCGGCTCAGCCTCACCCCTTCCCTCCCACCGCTCTCGGGGCTGCACGAAAATAAAAAAAGAAAAATGCTTTTCTTCCTTTTTTTTTTTTTTAAACCGGGCGGGCGTGTTGAGACTTTTGGGTCTTTCTGCCCCCAGCTCGCACTCACCTGCGGAGCTGCTGGGAGGGCTGGGGGTGGGGGCGCGCGGGGCTGGAGCCGGCGAGCGCGGGTTGAAAGCCAGCCAAGCTCTGCAGCGCCCGACCCGGGCGTGTACGCCGCCGCCAGTCCCCGCAGAGAAATCGTCCTCCTACCCCCGCCTCCATCGCTCTGCGTTTCTCTTCCAATCAGCCGGTCGCTTGGTGGCTCCTCCATTCTCCGGCCAAGCCCGCTGCCTAGAACGAGCTCCACTCCTCCATCTGCTCGCCCGGCTCCTCGCTCCCCTGCCGGGGCCGGCGAGGCGGCGTGAAGCCGGAGGGGGATTTGCGAGGGAACCTGCCTGCTTCCCGCTCCCAGTGCTCCATCCCCGCTGTCTCCTGCCTTCTGCTTCTCTCCTGCGTCTTTCCAACTCTCCCCTGTCGCCACTGGTGTGTGTCTGAGTGTGTGCGCGTCTTTTTTTTTTTTTTTTTTTTTTATTGCTCTTTGCTTTTGCAACCCTGAAGCCAAAGGCGGGGGGGTGGGGGTTACTAAAAAAAAAAAAATGCCAAGAAAAGAAGCTCTTAGATTTGCAACACATCGGAAAACCGGGGGAGCACCCCGCCTAGTCCGATCTCCGTGCCCCGCGAGGGCCTTCCGGGTTTTAGAGCAAGCTTCTCGTCGTTCTCAATGCCCCACAGCTTCGCCGGGTTTAGGATCCGAGGAGTCGGAGCAAAAAGTTCTCCCTCTGGGTCGTAGTAAGGGGTGTCAAGGGTGGGTGTTGGGATTTTTCAAGCAGCAGCAGCCATCCCTCCTACCCCGTCTTCGGTAACTGGGCTGGGGTGGGGATAAAGAGCAAAATCCCGCTGGGTTTTCAAGAAGAAGCTTGGAGGGCGGGAGTCAGAACCCGGAGACCGGGCTTGGCACATCTGCCCCTCGGTCTCTACCTTCTGTCCCCTACCAGCTCCCCCTTTAATTTTTTTTTTCCCCCTCTCCTTTAATCTAATTTTTTCCAACTCCACCTTTGTTGTTACCGGCGTCACGCCTGGACCAGCCAATCCTCGCCACGCAATCAGCTTGTCAAAAAGGCTAGGCCAGCCCTGGGAAAGCAGGCCGCAGGCGCTGCCCCCACCCCGGCGGCGGCGGCGGCGGCGGCGGCGGCGGCGGCGGCGGCGGCGGTGGGGAGCCGCGAGGGGAGCCGGGCACCCTGGCCTCGCCGCTGGAGCTGCAGCGGAGCAGCCTCGGACCAGGCCTCCCCCAGGCCGCTATCCTGCGTGCCGGGACGGAAAGGCCTGGGCGAGGACCACGGTCTACCCTCCCACTGCCACGGCTGTGGTGTCTGTCTTTGCCTCCTCTTCTCAAAGGAAAGGTTATCAGGACAGGACACAGGGAGCCAGAAGACTGTCTGAAGGACGCCTGCTTTCAACAGGCAGCCTATGGTCTGGGCCTCCGCTCCCGGGGCAGCGCCATTGCTCCTCTTGGCTCCCAGGCGGCCAGTTTCCCACACCAACACTGCTACTGCTACCATGGCCAGCTGGGTCATCCAGCCACTTAGGTCTCTCTCCGGGGCGCGTAGCCCTCTTCGTCCTCACACAGCCTGCATAGCTGCTGCTGTAATTCCTCTTGTCTCCTGGGAGAAGTGAGATTCCTTTCCCAGGACTTGTACATCCCACTTCTGCCACGTTTCACACAGGGAGGAAAACCCTGTCAAGATCAGGTGTGTCCGGTTTTTTTTAGAGGGTACTGGCATGTAGAAGAGGTGGATTTAATGAAGTTTAAGCTTCAAGGCCCCTTACTTAATTTCATATTCATCTTTTCTTTTCTTTCTTTCTTTTTTTTCTTTAAAGAGCCGTCCTACCCTCCTCGGTTGTACACTTTTCAGCTCCACAAACCCAGATCTGTGCTTGAAACATACACAGGGCATTTGTGTAGGATCAAGCCAACTCAAGCTGCACTGAAATTGGGCATGCAACTGACTTTACTGTTTTGACAGGGAAAGATCAAAGGGTATGGAATCAAAAGTCCCAGTTTCCCCACCTTAATAATGTGTGTATTTGAGCACATCTTAACCTACCTGGTCCCAGATTCCATATCTGTAAAATCAGAATTGTGATCCTAGGCGGGGCATGGTGCCTCACTCCTGTAATCCTATCACTCTGAGAGGCTGAGGCAGGAGGATTGCTTGAGCCCAGGAGTTCAAGACCAGCCTGGGCAACGTAGGTACACCCCAGCTCTACCTAAAAAAAAAAAAAAAAGAATAACAATCCTATTTACTCCACTTTCCTCATCAGGGATTGGAGGGTCAAGTGAGATGATATATGTAAAACTGTAAAATACTCCACAGGCCAGGAGCAGTGGCTCACTGCCTATAATCCTAGCACTCTGGGAGGTGGAGGCAGGGAGCTGGCTGGAGGTCTTGAATTTGAGACCAGCCTGAGCAAGGGTGAGACCCTGCCTCTACTGAAAATAGAAAAAATTAGCCAGGTGTGCGCCTGTACTCCCAGATACTCAGGAGGCTCAGGAGTTTGAGGTTGCTGTGAGCTAGGCTGATGCCACGGCACTCTAGCCTGGGTAACAGAGCGAGACTGTCTCAAAAAGAAACTAAAATAAAATGATCCACAGATGTCACTTGCCACGTTAACAGTGAGAGAATCTGAGACCCCGAGAAAGTTCCAAATCTTCCACACACAGATCTGGAGTCCAGGTGTCCTGGCTCCTGGCCCTGAACTTCTTGGCTGGGCCAAGGGGCTTTTCGGTAAAGTGCTTTAGAATAAAACAGGACGAACATGAATCATAAAAATGATTATTATTGATTCCTTGGGCAGCAAAATTCATGGCTGGCACCCTTCCCACTTGGAAACCAACTGGCTTGTTTTACATCTGTTGCGTCTGTGGTGAGGTCAGGAGTCCAGGACTCGGGCTACAGGCCAGAGCATGAGGGAATCTGCCCTTGGCCCTTTTTCTTTGCCCCTGTTCCCAATTCATCTCCACCCTTCAAACCCACATTCCAGTTTACTGGCATGTGCCTTGAAGCAGAGCCTTAGCACTCAATTAACCCCAGCCCAGGCTGGTGACAAAGCATAATCCTAGCTCTGCAATCTCCACTTGGCCCCAGCCTTTCCCCAGGTTGCCAGCATCCAAGCCCCAGCTCACATAAAACCCCAGAGTGCCTAGAATGCGTTAACCAAAGTGTGGTACTTGAATTCCTGGTATACAAGGAGTAACTTTAGATGGTATACAGATATTATTTTCAGAGTTT
>NW_012151929.1:660106-662052 GCF_000956105.1 Propithecus coquereli
TTTTTTGAGACAGAGTCTCTCTCTGTTGCTCAGGCTAGAGTGCTGTGGTGCCAGCTCACAGTAACCTCAAACTCCTGGGCTCAAGCGATCCTCCTGCCTCAGGCTCCTGAGTAGCTGGGACTACAGGTGTGCACCACCAGGCACGCATAATTTTTTTCTTTTCTTTTTTTTTCTTTTAGTTGTCCGGCTAATTTTTTTTTCTATTTTTAGCAGAGACAGGGTCTCGCTCCTTGCTCTTGCTGAGGCTGGTCTCAAACTCCTGACCTCAAGGGATCCTCCTGCCTTAGCTTCCCAGAGTGCTAGGATTACAGGCGTGAGCCACCATGCCTGGCCTTTTGTTTTTTTTTTTTTTGAGACAGAGTCTTGCTCTGTTGCCCCAACTGGAGTGCAGTGGCATCATCATAGCTCACAGCAACCTCAGAATCAAGGGCTCAAGAGATCCTTCTGCTGCAGCCTCTTGAGTAGCTGGGACTATAGGCACGCGCCACCACACCCGGCTAATTTCTCTTTCTTTTATTTTTTTCCTAGTCAAGTGGAGAAGGAACAAGGGAATCTGTAACTGGTTGTGATCAATTAGTTGTAAACGCCACTGCATTCGGACCAGCCTAATTTTTCTGCTTTTTGTAGAGACAGGATCCCGCTATGTTGCTCAGGCTAAGATACGTTTTAAAGGAAAGAGAGAGATGATTTTATGCCTACCAATGTGTCCCTCTGGCCGGCAAAGCATTCTCTGGTCCATCTTGGAGCACTGCTGAGCACTCTCTGCCTGTCCCGCTCCTGCCGAGCTCCCACGCCTTCTGCTTCTGCCTCCTCCCCAGCCCTTCCTTCCTCACCTCCTGTCATCTGGCTTTGGGCCTAGGTACATGGGAAAGAAACAATTTTTTGAGGTCACCGTGTAGTCTGCCAACCCAGCAGGCTTTCCATGATGTCACTCGACTTTGCTGAGCAAATTTCACCCATATTATCTGCAGGCTGTTTCTCAGATGTGTCCCTTTTTCCAGACCCTATTCCCTCAAGACATTGCCCCTCTCCCATCACTGGGCCAACTTCACTTCTACTTGTCCCTCCGGAGTCAGAGCAAATATTTCTGTCTCCAAGAAGGCCTGACCAACCCTAGCCACCGTCTGCTCTCACCACCTCCTGCACCCTTGCTGAATGCCGAGTCCTCATGCTGACTGTACGCACCGTGAGGGCATGGCCTCTGTCTACCTGCCTCTGCTCTTGACTCACTGACATGCAAAGATTCCCAGTTTGCCTCCTTACAGTGAATTCCTCCTGTATGTAGCTCCCAGATGAATCACTTTAATTATGTCACTCCCCACCTCAAGAACCTTCAATGACTCCCTAGTGCCCGCCGAATCAAGTCTAAACTTTTCCTCTTGGCATTCAGGCTTTTTCAAACCTGACCTTGCTGTCCCATCTTATATTAACCTATTTTCCAAGAAGGACTCACCTCTGCAGTCAAGCCTTCCCTGTGCTGTCCACACACCATTCCCACCTCCCTGCGCTTGGCCAAACCATTCCCCTGCCTACCTGGAAGTCACCCCACCCTCTACTCTCCCTGACTCTTGAGACCAACTTGGTTTTGTTTTGTTTGTTGTTTTTTCTGTTTTTTTTTTTTGAGACGGAATCTGGCTCTGTTGCCCTGGCTAGAGTGCCGTAGCATCAGCCTAGCTCACAGCAACCTCAAACTCCTGGGTTCAAGCAATCCTCCTGCCTCAGCCTCTCCAGTAGCCGGGACTACAGGCATGCGCCACCATGCCTGGCTAATTTTTTCGATATATGTATTTTTAGTTGTCCAGATAATTTCTTTCTATTTTTAGTAGAGACGGGGGTCTCGCTCTTGCTCGGGCTGGTCTTGAACTCCTGACCTTGAGCGATCCACCTGCTTCGGCCTCCCGGAGTGCTAGGATTACAGGCGTGAGCCACAGCGCCCGGCCTGTTTT
>NW_012151929.1:663909-688936 GCF_000956105.1 Propithecus coquereli
GTTTGGTGGAGACATTTTAGTCCCCTCTGAATATCCATGTGCTCTTCCAGTTTGGGGACTGCTTTGGAGTTAGGCGGGGCCACGTGACTAGTTCTCGCCAATGGGCTGCAAGCAGAGTGACTGTCCTTGCCTGGCTAAAGCATTAAAGAGCTCGTGTGCATCCTGCAGCCCTTTTTTCTTCTGCCAAAGTGACCTGGAAGTCACGTATTTCCCTTTAGCCACAGATGTAATCAGCTTGGACCTACTCGCCTCTCGTGGAAGCAAGCCGCCCAGGAGAGACGCAGTGGACTCGTGTAAGCAGGAAATAAACATTCATGGATTAAGCCATTGAGACAACCTATCCTATCCCAATACAAGGGAGACTTGGCTCACCAGATATTAAGACATTCTATAAATTATAGCAATAAAAAAAGCAGTGAAATAAACTAAAGGAATATGATGGAGGACACAGAGACAGGACTTCACACGTGAGGATTTAAGTACTATGGCTGCCCCCTCCAAAACGTAATCCCCTATGGGGCAGTTTTGAAAGGTGGGGCCTTTCTTTCTGTTTTAGACAGGGTCTCACTCTATCACCCAGGCTGAAGTGCAGTAGTGTCATCATAGCTCACTGCTACCTCAAACTCCTGGGCTCCTGCCTCAGCCTCCCGAGTAGCTGGGACTACAGGCACGCACTACCACACCCTGATAATTTTTCTATTTTTTGTAGAGACGGGTTCTCGCTATTGTCTAGGCTGGTCTTGAACTCCTGACCTCAATTGAGTCTTCAGCCTGGGCCTCCCAAAGTGCTAGGATTATAGGCGTGAACCACCATTCCTGGCCTGAAAGGTGGGGCCTTTAAGAGGTGATTGGATCATGAGGGCTCCACCCTCGTGGGTTAATGGATTAATGGGTTATCGTGGGAGGGGAACTAGTGGCTTTATAAGAAGAGGAAGAGAGATCTGAGCTGGCGTATTAGCACGCTAAGCCCCCTTGCCAGGGATGCCCTGTACCGCCACCACAGAGAGTCCCCACCAGCAAGAAGGCTCTCATACCAGATGCACCCTCTCGACCTTGGACTTCCCAGTCTCCAACATTATAAAAAATAAATTCCTTTTCTTTATAAATTACCCAGTTTCAGGTATTCTGTTATAAGCAACAGAAAATGGCCTAATAGAAGATGCTTGATTTATTAATGGGTTGGGAAAACTGGTTGACTAAATAAAGAAAAATAAAACTCAATCTCTTAACACCACAAACAAAAGTAGATTCCAAATGGATCAAAGACCTAAATGTGATAGGTATAACTATGAAACTAATAGAAAATAAATGGAGGAAAATATTTTTGTACTAAGGGGCAGGGCAATTTTATTAGAAATAACTTCAAAGGCCGGGCGTGGTGGCTCACACCTGTAATCCTAGCACTCTGGGAGGCCGAGGCGGGAGGATTGCTTGAGCTCAGGAATTCCAGACGAGCCTGAGCAAGAGCGAGACCCTGTCTCTACTATAAATAGAAAGAAATTAGCGAAAAACAACCAAAAATAGAAAAAACTAGCCAGACATGGTGGCACATGCCTGTAGTCCCAGTTACCTGGGAGGCTGAGGCAGGAGGATCGCTTGAGCCTAGGAGTTTGAGGTTGCTGTGAGCTAGGCTGATGCCACGGCACTCTAGCCCAGGCAAGAGAGTGAGACTCTGTCTCAAAAAGAAAAAAAGAAATAACTTCAAAATAAAAAAGATACAGTCCATTACATCAAAATGAAAGGTTTCTGTTCAATGAGGTGGACAAAGTTAAGAGAGAGATGACAAAATGGGAGAATATTTTTGCAAGGTCTAAAACCAACAAGGGATAAAAAATATCAGGTTCTCTTGCAAATCAACATCCAAAATGCAGCAACCTTAATAGAAATATGATCCAATGATAGGAAAAGACAATTTATATAAGAGGAAAGCTTAAATACTCAGCAAATGCAGAGATGCTCAAACTCATTAGTGACCGGAGCAATGCAAATTAAACAACAATGAGATAACACCTCCATCAGACTGGCAAAAATTAGAACCTGGATAACGTCCAGCACATGAGGACATAGGAACTTCGAGCACTGCCTGGGAGCGTGGACTGGTGCAGAACATAGTGGGGGAATCGAATATAGGAATAACGAGCTCAGTTTCTCCTACTCTGCTCTCACAGCCCAAATTGCTTCTGTGACCTCTGGCCACCAAAATGTGTGTGGGGATTTCTCCCCACCGGCAATCACATCTCTGGTGGCTTCTTCAGCAGACACCAGCTGGGTGTCCTCTAATTCAATTCGATCTGACACTGTCTACCTGGGAGCCACGTTTATTCGTTTATTATAAAGGATATTACAAAGGATACAGATGAACAGCCAGATGGAAGAGATGTGTAGGGCAAGGTATGGGGAAGGGGCAGGGACTTCCCATGTCCTTCCTGGTGCCACTCTCCATGAACCATCACATGTTCAGCTATCCGGAAGCTCTCCAACCCCTATCCTTTTGGGGTTTTATGAAGGCTTCATTACATAGGCGTGATTGATTAAATCATTGGCCATTGGTGATTGACTTAACCTTGAGTCCCCTCCCCTCCCTGGAGGTGGGGTTGGGGCTGAGAGTCCAACCCTTTAATCCAGCCTGAGTCTTTCTGGTGACCACCTTGAAGCTACCTACCGAGAGGCTGCCAGCCACCAGTCAACTCACTAGCATACAAAAAGACATTTATTATTTGGAGATTTCAAGGATTTTAGGGGTTGTATCTAGGAAATGGGGATGAAGGCCAAATATACGTTTCATGATATCCCACTTAGTCAAATTGAGACAGACACTTTTATACCTTATGACCCAGGAATTCTACTTCTGGCTCGTAGGTCTATGACTCAAAGAGATTTGCATACGGATCCATAAGGGGACATACTCTGAGGACGTGCATTACAGCTTCATTTGTGGGAGGGTGTTTGGGTGTGCTCTGGGGTCCCTCACTGGGAGAATGGAGAAGCAGAAGGTGGGGGTGCCCTGGGGAGCACCCAGTAGCAGTTCATGAACATATCTTAAAGCCACAGTGCTGGCTGGGCCCAGTGGCTCTCACCTGTAATCCTAGCACTCTGGGAGGCCAAGGCAGGAGGATCACTTGAGGTCAGGAGTTTGAGACCAGCCTAAGTAAGAGGAAGACTCCTTCTTTACCAAAAATAGAAAAAACTAGCTGGGTGTGGTGGTGCACACCTGTAATCCCACCTACTCAGGAGGCTGAGGCAGGAGGATCGCTCAAGCCCAGGAGTTTGAGATTGCAGTGAGCTATGATGATGCCATGGCACTCTACCTGGGGTGATGTAGTGAGACTCTCAAAAAAAAAAAGTCACAGTGCTGAGTGAGAAAAGGAACCAATAGATCAAGACTAGAACACAGTGCTGATTATGTATTTGAATATACGCATACAATAAACCAAGTAAAGAGACATTTTGAGACAATTTAGGAATTTGAGTATGGATTGGACATGAGATGATACCAAAGTATTATTGTGAATTTTGTTGGGTGCGACGATGGCATTGTGGATAGGTAAGAATATGTTCAATGTTGGGGGGATGCATGGCTGAAGAATATAGGGGTGAAATGGCACCAAGTCTGGGATTTGCTTTAAAATATTTCTTTCTTAGGCCAGGCGCAGTGGCTCACGCCTGTAATCCTAGCTCTCTGGGAGGCCGAGGCGGGCGGATTGTTTGAGCTCAGGAGTTCGAGACCAGCCTGAGCAAGAGTGAGACCCCGTCTCTACTAAAAATAGAAGGAAATTAATTGGACAACTAAAAATATATAGAAAAAATTAGCCGGGCATGGTGGCGCATGCCTGTAGTCCCAGCTACTCGGGAGGCTGAGGCAGGAGGATCGCTTGAGCCCAGGAATTTGAGGTTGCTGTGAGCTAGGCTGATGCCACGGCACTCTAGCCGGGGCAACACAGTGAGACTCTGTCTCAAAAAAAAAAATAAAAAATAAAAAAATAAAATAAAATATTTCTTTCTTCACTCTCATTCTCTCTAGGAAAAAAAATAAAATAAAATATTTCTTTCAGCAAAAGGAAAAGACAGGAAGATAAAGCAAATGTATTTTAGGCAAAGATCTAAGCAAGATTTCAAGGCAAAATCATGATAATTTTTGAATCTGACAGATGAGTGTATTGGGATTCATTGCACTATTGTCTCTACTTTTGCCTGAATATTAAAATTTCCACAATAAAATTTAAAACAACACCAGTGATACATATTTTCATCGAGAATCTGTTCAGAGAAAAAATTAAACAACTCAGAGTAGTTGCCTGCGGAGAGGGAAGAAAATAGGGCCAGGTAGCAGGGACGAAAGAGAAGGAAGAAAGGAAGAAATGGAGGGAGGACGGGAAACAGGGAAGGTCAATGGTAACTTGCCCTGAATTCAGGAGGAAGATTCACTTAACCCTCTGCATTTAAAGTCTACAAGAAGGAGAAGAAAAAATTCGATATCCCCTATAACTCTACCACAGTGGCATCTTCATTTTTTTCTAAGCCT
The DNA here is from genome assembly GCF_000956105.1 of Propithecus coquereli. Taxonomy (NCBI): domain Eukaryota; kingdom Metazoa; phylum Chordata; class Mammalia; order Primates; family Indriidae; genus Propithecus; species Propithecus coquereli. Next base: position 668,432 of record NW_012151929.1, read on the forward strand.
CGAACCCTCATTCCTGTAGACACTATTGTGTAAGTTTCAGTGTGCCTGTCACCATGAGGGACACATCCCTTCGTGCCTTGCTTAAGAAATAGGAATGCTGGGCACGGGGGTGTATGCCTGTAATCTGGGCACTTTGGGAGGCCAAGGTGGGAGGATCACTTGAGGCCAAGAGTTTGAGGTCAGCCTGGGCAACATAGCAAGACCCACCTGTAGCCTTAGCTACTAGAGAGGCTGAGGTGGGAAACTCCCTTGAGGCCAGGAGTTCAGGTTCGAGGCTGCAGCGAGCTATGATGGCGCCACTGTACTCTAGCCTGGGGGACAGAGTGAGACCCCATCTCCAAACAAACAAACAAACAAACAAATAAATAAATAAATAACAGAAATGAATTTTTGGCTACCAAAAGGCTAGGACCTCTAGACATATGATACCGTTTTATCCTCTCAGTAACATTGGCAGGTAAGTATCATTATCTCCGTTTTACGGATGCATTTAGCCTCAGAGATCAGGTTATTTTTCCAACTCCTACTAAATCACAAACCTGGTGTTCCAAACCCCTCAGCCTCGAAGGCCCTGGAACATGTGATACCACCAAGTTGATCCAATAGCTTCATCATAATTATTCTTTTTAAGGCCTGCCTAGGGGTCCATTAGATTGATGTAGGGTAATTTACTGTCATTTACTAACTGCTGTCCTATTTCCAAGTATTTGGGCTCTTTCTAATTTTTTGCTTTCATAGACAGCCCTGCGAAGTCTCTTCAGGTACAGAGCTTTTTGATTCTGTTGAATTATTCCCTTACCACGGTGTGGTTACTCTGTGTTCACACACAAGTGTGGACCTTATTACAGCAGTTCATTCACGTTGAGATCGCTTTTTCAGGAAAGGGTTGAATGGGTAAGCAGGATGTAAAATTCAGAGACTGCCAGGGAGTCAGTTGGGGGATTGGGGGAGGGGCAGGAAGCGACAGGGAGTGAGGCCTCAGGCCAGGCAGGAAGTGGATCCTAGCAGATTCCTGAGGCCTTCACATTTCCCTAAAGCCTTCCCAGTAGACTGTGGTCCAGCAGCCCCCTGTGTGCCCTGTTACCCCACCCCCACCACTCCATCCAGAAGGCCCCAGAATCTTCCCTAAGTGGGTGGGAGGAGTGGGACTGGCGGGGCAGAGGTCTGAGGTCTGCACCTGCTCAGCCCCGCCTCCCCAGCTGGTTCGTGCAGGCACTTCACCTGGGGGTCCGCTCAGAACGCAGATTCGGATTTCTCAGTTCCGGGGCTGGGCCCGAGACCCCGAGATTCGCCTGCTAGCCAGCTCCCCAGGGGCCGTGCCGCTGCTGGTCCTCCAGCCCCACTGAGTAGCAATCCCTAAGGATTCTGGCCAGGGTTGCAGCCTCCTCTGCTGCCTAGAGCTCCTGGTACTGTCTCAGAATTGAGATAAAAACTTGGAGAAGGGGCTTAAGCCTTGGCAGGGGGAGAAAGCAGTCTCCCGAATTGAGGCAGCATTGTTCCCTAAGTCCGGATGTGATGAGCCGGTTCCTCCCTCGGCAGATGGGAAGGATCTGCAAGAAAGAGTGGGCCCAGCAGAAAACTGAGGCCCAGAGAGGGGACTTGCTTGCCCAGGGCCGCCCAGCCTGTCTGTGGGAGGTGGGTAGGAATACCCTCAGCCTCAGCCCTCTGTAGGCCTGTCTCATAGCTCTGCTTCTGGGTACGTGGAGACAGGAATGGGGCCTGGCAAGCCCTGGGGACAGGGCCAGCACTGTGGGGACCCGAAGCTGCTGTGTGTGGGAGGTGGAGCTGTGTGTGGGAGGCTGACGCTGGGCCTGCTCTCCCTGGGGCAGAGGTATCTCTCCCTCCCGCACTCTGGCCGCTGCCTCGGCCTGGGATGGGTCAGCTGGGGATAGGCAGCGAGTAAATATAGACCCAGGGAAGGAAGCTGGGTGGCCCAACCCGGGGCTGACCTCTCGCTGAAGGCCTTGGGAGGGCTGGGATTACATCTAGTCCTAGCACACTCCCCTGGGGGTGGGTGACACCTGGTGCAGCAACTCCCTAGAATTGCTGGAAGTGGGTGGGGGCATGAGGAGGGCAGAGCCTCCAGTGGGGATCAGGGTGAGGGCAAGTGGAAAGCTGATCAAGAGACGCTGTTCCTGTGTGACCTATGGCAAACCACGTTCCCTCTCTGGGCCTCTTGTTTTCTTCTTTGGTGATCTCTGTCAAAGGTGCTGTCCAGCTGTTAATTCAGGATAAGGGGCTGACTGGTTCAAAGGGACTTGGGGGTCCACAGGCACTGGGGGAAGGGGGCAAGGTCCCCTTACAGCCCCTACCCACCCCCATAGGTCTTGCTTATTCAGAAGAGGAGGGATTCCCAGCACACTCCCTTGCCCAGTCTCTGGGTGCGGGCCCCTGCACCTAGGGCTCAGGGCCACCCCCAGCCTGGCTGTCCTTGCTACCTGGCTGCAACCCTCCACCTGCCCCACACCAGGCACAGCATGTCCACCTAGTCCAGCCAAGACCCCTGGGCCCCCAACTCTGGGAAGGGGAATTCAAACAAGGCAGCCGCTCCAACACACCAACACAGACATGTTTATTGGCAAAACCTGTTCCCAAGTGTGGAGGGGAAGGGCACTAGCAGAGTGGGGGATTTTTTTTTTCATTCTTAGCAATGTTCAAGGAGCAGGGGGTGTGTGTGTGTGTGTGTGTGTGTGTGTGTGTGTGTGTATATGTTGTTATTGCAATCAGAATAACAGTACCAGCAGCTCTCCCTCTGAGGCAGGCTCAGCGCAAGCTGGGGCTTGACTTGCACTGTCTCACTTAGTCCTTATAAGAACCCTACAAGGTAGGTACCATTATCGTTTCCATTTCACAGATGAGGAAACTGAGGCATAGAATGGTGAAGTGGTGGGAGGTGGGTGTCAGCTTTCAGGAATTCCCCCGGGAGCCTTCCATTGACTGAGCTAGTTGGGGAGTTACTAACAGTGACACCCCATGGCGGGCTGGCACCCCCTCACACTAGGAGTCTGTGGCTCCCCAGTTGCTGGAGCCCACAGCCTCCCCTCTTTTCTGTCACTCCCTGATTCTCATTTCCCCCCTGCCTTGTCTCACCACTTCCAGTTCTTTCAACTCTTTTTATATTTTTGTTTTATAAAAAAATAGATGCGCCCATGTTCTGGAGAGCCCACTGTCTCCAACCCCCGTTGGTCAAATTTGGGTTCTCCCCAAGATTCAGTTTAGATGGGGTCAGGGACACTGAGTCTCAAATGGGGGCCTGGGTGTGTGTGTGCGAAGCCAGAGTATGAAGAAAGCTCTCAGAAAAGACACAATAAATTATGAATACAAACCTCCCCCCTCCCCCTCCCTGTCTCAGCCCTGCCTTCCTGCCCTCCTCCCACCCCCCATCTAAATCTAGAACACACTGTGCCTTGCCCCCACCCCCACCCCAGGTCAGGGTCTTGTCTCAGTCCCCTCTGTGTCCACAGGGTCCAGGGCCCTCAGTCAATGTTTGTGGAATGAATGAATGAGTGAATTAATGAGCGCTTGGAGGGAAGGAGCAGGCACTTAGGAGCCCTGAGTCCCAGCCCATTTGGATCCTCACCCCCACCTATCCCTCCCCGACACCTCTCTCTGGCACCAGAAAAGGGGGTCTTGAGGTAGGGGTTGGGAGCAGTGGGGGAGGGAGGAGTCAGCAGGGCCACTTCTGGGAAGGGAAGGCGGGTGACTAGCAGAGGACAGAGCTCTGGCCTCAGAGTCAGAAGGCCTGGTTCAAATTCCAGCTGCGCTGCTCAGGGGCTGTGTGACCTTGGGCAGTCAAAGAAGAATGATGACTACCATCCTGTAACGCGGGCATTACTATCAATATGCCCGTTTTACAGAAGAGGAAGCAGAGGCTGGAAAGGTCAGGGGACTTGCCCAAGGTCACACAACAAGCACCACCACCCCTACCTCCCACCTTTGCTTCTGCCCCTGTCTGTGCCATGAAGAGGTGGGGGTCAGATCTAAGTCATCCAGCAGGGGACCCCCGTGGCAGTGTGGCAACAGGAGGGACAATGGAGCAGATCCCCTAATGTGGGTCCTGTCAGCCATCTCCAGCCAGGAAAGCCAGTCTGCCCTTTGCGGAAGGTTTCCTGGACACCCCTTCCTTCCCACCCACAGCCCTGGGGCCTCAGCTGCTGCCCCAGCAGGGGCCTGGAGTCCATGAGATGCCCATGAACTTCAGCTTCTCCTGGGAGGGTGCGGAAGCAGAATAGGGGGTCTGGGGCCTGGGCCTGCCCCTCACACGGGCATAGGCACTTGGTCATATTCATCCAGACCTTCCTCCTCGTCAAAGGTCACCTTGACATCATCTGCGTCCAGCTGCAGGGGGCAGGAAGGAGAACGGGTGAGAGGCCTGGGGGCCAGATGAGCCCTCCCTGGGTGCTTAGAGGCACCTCTGGATGTGGGAGAGGGTTTATTCTCTTTGAACCTCGGACAAGTCTTGTTCTGTCCCCCTAGCCTCTAGGATTGGTCTGGATGAATGGCTGTCAAAGGGGGAGGGGCCCTTGGGGATCTGGTACCCCAGCAGGGGCAGGCCCGCGGAGGGTGAGCGGGGGACCCCGTCACCAGGGCATCCCCACAGTGACCTGTGTCATATCTGGAAGAATTCTATTAGAGGAGCGACTCTGTCCCAAATGATTTGGAAGACCACAGGGCTAGCCACTCAGGGGTAGGGACAGCTCCCGTGGGGCACATCCTGTGTGCCTCTTAACGCTTTCTCCAGCCCTGTCATCATTCCTCGCTTTACAGGCGAGCAAAACGGAGCTGCCGAGAGGTGAGGCCACTTGTTCTGGACCATACGCTAGGACGTGGCAGGCCGGGACCCAGACGCGAGCCCCAGACCTGGACTGTACCCATGATGCTGTCCCGCCTGCCCTGGTTCCGAGACGCATCCCGCACATTATCCCAGCTCCTGTGCCGCAGCCCCAGGCAGCCACTTACACACTGCAGCTCCAGATTCTTGAAGATAAGTGGCAGCAGGAAGCGTCGCAGGGGCACAGTGAGGATGATGGCGAAGGGCAGGGCAAGCGAAGCGGGTGTGGACTTCACGGCCCACAGCACCGCCAGGCAGATGATCTGGATGCCCGTGAACAGGTGCATGCGCCAGGTCTCCACCTGCAGGTGGAGGCTGGGGTCAGTGCCTGCCCACCCCAGCACCCACCCACTCCAACCCTAGCCCCAGCCCGGCTGGGCAGTCAAGAGGGCCGTGTACCCGCTTGACGTAGGGCACATCTGGGTGGTACTTGGATGGCTTGAGCAGAAGCAAGATGCGGTCAAAGAGCTGGATGCCGCTGAGGGATGTGACACCCATGTAGAGGAAGATGCCAAACAGCACAGCCAGGGGTATGCGCGACAGGATGGGCTCCATGAGGATGGACAGGCCTGCGGGGGGAGCCACGCACACTCTCATCCCCAGGCGCCCAGTGGCCCTGCACCAGCGGGGCCAGGCCCCTGTCTGGGGCTGGGAATGAAACAATAGGTGCCATATGGAGCCTTTTCTATGGGCCCTGTTAATAGGCATTACCCCCATTTTACAGATGAGGAAACAGGCTCAGAGAGGTGAACAACCCACCTAAGGCCACACAGCTAGCAGGGAGTCAAACTCCTGCCTACCTGACTTAAGCCCACTCCCTTAACCTAGTGGGGGTCACAGAGCTCAGAGAAACACCCTTCCCCTCATGCCAGCCCAGAACGCCTTCATCACCCTCCAAATCTTAACCCTCCTCCAAGTCAACTTTACCTCTTTTGGGAAACTTCCCCAGCCCTCCATCAGCGACCATGGCACTGCCCACCCTGAGCCCGGCTGGACTCTTGGCTGCTCCAGAGCAGGGATCAACCCCAGTGACCCTCTGTCTTCTGCCCCGCACCCCGGGACTGTGCCTGGAGCATCGCCCCTTGCATCAGCCATGCTGAGCCGTAAGAGAACTGAGGATATCTAATGACTCCTATAACCATACAGACAGGGAAACTGAGACCCAGAGACAAGGAGGGATGCCGAGTTAGCAGCAGGGCAGGCTGGAACCCACAGTCCATTGAACTTCTGTCAGACAAGCTCAGAAGGCAGGGTCTGGTCTAGAGACAGCCCCAGGAGTGGAGGACCCCCTTCCTCCCTGTTCAGACGCCCATCCCAGCGCCTTGCAGACGCCAGGGAGATGTGGGCAGTGGGTGTGTGGGGACCCGGCTGCAGCATGGGCAGGGCTGCGTGGGCACTGGATCCTAAGGGCAGGGTGGGGGTGTGGGCGGGGCAGGAGGATGGAGAGGGAAGGTAGCTCTCGCTCACCCACAAGCACAGAGACCAGGAGCCCGCTGATCCGTTGCTCCTTGACCTCCTGGATCTGGGCTGCAGCCCCTGGGGTGCTGCCCTTGCCCATGACGGTAAGGGCGTTGGCGTGGGTGACAGTACGCACCGTGGTGGCGCTGAGCCAGGGCATCCCAAAGAGGGCGGCCACCCCGCCCATGCCCACAACCAGCAGCAGGTCCATGTGGAAGCCAGAGCCCTTGACCAGCTTGCGCTCAGGTTTGCTGATTATCAGCCTGGGGGAAGGGGGAGGTCAGAGGTCAGCCGGGCTCTCCCCCACCTCACCCTTCTGCCTCCTCCTTCCTTCTCTACACTTGGGTGCCTCAAACCTTGGTTCTGTCTTCTGTGCCCTTCCCTCTGTGAGTCCTTGCTGCCCGCCCTCCCGCCCGGCATGAGAAAGCAGACTCTAAGAGCACGAATGTCTGCAGAGCGTCACAGCCCGAGTCACAGGCTCACGCAGCTTAAGCTCCAGGGCCTTCGCTTCTGCCCCTTTCAAGACCCCGCTCCTAATTTTATACTTTTCGTTTTGCATTCCTTTTTTGTTTTGCTTTGTTTTCTTTTTTTTTTTTTTAACTTTTTTTTTTTTTTTGAGACAGAGTCTTACTTTGTTGCCTGGGCTAGAGTGCCATGGTGTCAGCCTAGCTCACAGCAACCTCAAACTCCTGGGCTCAAGCGATCCTCCTGCCTCAGCCTCCCGAGTAGCTGGGACTACAGGCATGCGCCACCATGCCCGGCTAATTTTTTCTATATATTTTTAGTTGTCCAGCTAATTTCTTTCTATTTTTAGTAGAGACAGGGTCTCGCTCTTGTTCAGGCTGGTCTCAAACTCCTGAGCTCAAACGATCCATCCGCCTCGGCCTCCCAGAGTGCTAGGATTACAGGTGTGAGCCACCACACCCGGCCTTGCTTTGTTTTCTTTTGAGACAGGGTCTTGCTTTGTGACCCAGGCTGGAGTGCAGTGGCGTGATCATAGTTCACTGTAACCTCAAATTCCTAGGCTCAAGTGATCCTCCTGCCTCAGCCTCCCGAGTAGCTGGGACCATAGGCATGTGCCGCCACGCCTGCCTAATTTTTAAATTTTTTGTGGAGATGAGGTTTCTCTATATTGACCATGTTGGTCTTGAACTCCTAGGCTCAAGCAATCCTCCCATCTTGGCCTCCTAAAGTGCTGGGATTACTGGCATGAGCTACGCCCAGCCTCATTTTGCATCCTTTTTCTTAAAAAGAGCTCTCCAAGTTATACAACTTCAGGTCCCACAAACGGACCTGCCCCTGAGCACTCAACACTCCTGCTAGGCAGGGAGGCCGCATGCCCCATGAGACTAGCATGCAGTGCTCATCTTTTCTGGCCTGGAGCCTCCCCGTTCCCTGCCTCTGACCCTCCAGGCCCAGGCCCCCGCTCTGTCTCTCACGTGGTGATCTGGGACTCCAGGAATATGAGGATGAAGACCAGCAGGGCAGGCAGGGCGGAGGCGAACATCATCCAGATGGGGAAGGGAGAAAACAAGCCCAGGGGGTGGATGACCCAGCCCCGGGCGGAGGAGTTGGACACCTGGAGGCCGTCGGGCACTGAGAGTTTCTGTGGGAGGGGAGCAGCCGGTGAGAACATCAGGGGCAGGGGGAGCCAGGATCCCAGGCATCAGGGGGTTGGGTGGGGGGCACTTGTTGAGCACCTGCTCTGAACCCAGTCACTGCACTAATCCCTTTACACCGTCTGCGCATTCCCAACTTTATGGATGAAGAAACCAGATCAGAGAGGTTATGCAGCTTGCCCCACATCGCACAGCTGTTTGGTGGCAGAGCTGATATTCATGCCCAAATCTGTCTGGCTCCAAAGCAGACATTTTTTTACTACTCTAGTTTAAGGAACAAAGGGGGCAACTGACCCAACCCCTTGCTTTGGCCAGAGGGGTCCCATGGGGCTGTGAGAAGAACATAGGGCTCTCAGGGAGGCAGGGACGGGGTAGAGGTATCCTAGCTGGCTTCAGGTTGGAGAAAGCTGTTCTGGGGAGGGGGTATGCTGGGGGAAGGAAATGAGGACCTGGGGGCTGTCGTGGGTGTGAGCGGTGGGAGGAGGGCTCACCTGGGTGTAGGTATGCTCAATGAAGAAATCCACCAGAACCATGATCAGGATGGAGATAGGGACCCCGAAGTCCCCAATGACTCGACGCAGCTGGAGGGAAGCAAAGGGACCAGTGGTCAGTCGTTTCTTCCCACCTCCTGCCTTCCCCTCCTCCCCATTGCCCCACATTCACCCAGGGGCCCTGTTCTTCCCGCGGGACACATCAGCATCCAATGCCCTGCCCTGCACCTCGACTACACCTGCCTCCTTTCTTCTTCCCCTGGCCCAACCCCAGCCCTGGCCCCACAGCTTCTCCACTCCTCCCAAGAACTGTCCTTCATTCCCCGCTGGGTTCTCAGCCTGGGCATGCCAAGGAAGGGAGACAGCCTGGCATGCAGAGTGAAACCCCGTGTAGGGAGGGGGCCAGGGAGGCTTGGGATTGGGAATGGAGATCTGGGGAAAGAAGGGGAACTGAAGGCAGTGGGAAAGCTGGAGGGATTTGGGCTGAGATAAGGCAGTGTAGGCAAGGATGGGTAGGGAGGGTGTGCCGACCTTGCCAGGGAAGTAGGAGCTGTTCTTGAACTTGCGCAGCATCATGGCAAAGAAGAAGGTGCTGGCCATGAGCACAAGGGAGAGGAGGGCTGTGTTGGGCAGGGGGCCCTGAGGTTTGGGCATCATCGGCACATTGGAGTTATATTTCCTCTGCAGTGGGTGGTCCTGGAAAATCTGAAGCAGAAAACCCAGGGATCCTGTTCCCTCCCAGCCTTGGCTTGGGCTGGAAAGTATCAGCTAAATCTACCCAGCTCTGCCGTCCCCGCCATCCACCGTCCACTCGTCCAACCATCATCCATCCAACCATCATCCATCCATTCATTCATCCATCCATCATGCACCCATCCACCCATCATCCATCCATCCATCTTCCTCAACTGACATGGTAACAGAGGAGCAGTGGGATTCTACAGTGTGGTTTTCAGGCGTGAAGACCAGGCTAGACTTGGGTGGGGTGGCCCACAGAGGCAATGAGAGTGTGTGTGTGTACACTCACACCAGGGCCTGGGAGACGAGAGATGGCTGGAGGACAGGAAATGATTGCCAGGGAGGTTTCTAAAAAGATCTTAAGAGATCTGGACACAGAAAGCCCCATCACCAACAAAATCATGGAAGACATACAGCGTTCCAGCCTTCCTCCATAGGAAAGGCAGACACCGAGGCAAGCACAGCTTAAGATGACAAGACATAAGCTAAGGGGGCAGGGCCCTCGGTCCGCAGGCCCTGCGGTTCTTGAGGACAAGTGCAGGAGAGGGAGTGAGGGACCTCAGAGCCTGAAGAGCCCCCACCGCCCTCTCTGTGCATGCACCGCGCAGTGCCCAGTCTCACACACGCTTGCCCGCTAGTCACATCGTGTGTGGTCACGAACTGGCCGTGTGCGCACAGGCGCCTCCCACGCACAGTCACTCTGCGCAGTCAGGGCAAGGATCCTGGGCCGCAGGCAGCAGGTGTTGACACATACAACACAGTCAACACAGTGGCACAGTCTCGCATGCAGACGTGTGACAACACACAGACACACGGTTATACGCACAGGTGGACACAAGGCCACACAAATGCCGTACAGACGTGTGCAAGGACACGCACAGTCACATGGTCTCACACATAGTCTCACACGTGCACTCACATCCCCATGGCCCCCACCTTGATCAGCTTGGAGAAGGTCTCATAGATGAAGATGAGGGAGATGAGGATGGAAAAGATCTCCTGGGTATAGCGGGAGATGAAGCGGACCAGGAAGCTGCCCTCGAAGGCCACCACCAGCACCACCAGCAGGATGAGCCAGAAGCCAATCCAGGCACGGCCCACGATGTACTCCAGGCCGTTGCTCTCGCAGAACTGCGGGGAAGGCAGAGGGAGTCAGGTCAGTCAGGGCCTCAGGCGCCACGCAGGTGGAGCCGGGGGTTGGTTACAGGGTCAGGGTCAGAGGGGGCCCAGGCCACAGCTACCGAGAAGAAAGCTTCTTCGAACACCAGCAGGGGGCCCGAGAAGCCAACCACGAGCAGGGGCTGAGCCCCCAGCATGGCGAAGAGAATGCCCTGCACCGCAGTCGAGATGAGCAGTTCCGACACCCCCATCTGGTTCCTGGTCTTCTCTCCTGCGGGTGGAGATCACAGTGGGGTCAAGGTCAGGAGATCATTTCCGGGGGCTAGTAGAGCAAGTCCTGGGTAGGCTGTTGCAGGGGTCCAAAGGTCAGAAGTCTGGGCCCGAGGCAGAAGCCAGAGGGTCAAAAGTGAGCGTTAGGGGGACAGGTGTTGGCACTGACCCAAGAGGCCACCGAAGGTGATGGCGGGTGACAGGGCAGCAAAGTAGATGAAGATGACAGCAGCCAGGACCTGGGGGCTCAGTGCGTCTGTGATGTCACTCAGGTAATGGGGGTAGCGGCGCCGGATGTCACGCACCAGGCCCCCGAAGAGCCGGCCTGTCCGCTGCAGGGGGTCATCTGGGCCTTCAGGGCCCCCTGAGTCCTCAGCCAAGCCTGTGGTGGAGGACAAGAGCATGGTCAGGGAGGGCAGCAGGGGGAGGCATGGGAGAGGGGAGTGGAGGGGGCGAGGGGGATTGTCTGATGGGAATAGGTGGCCAAGGAGGCTGGCAGGTGTGGGCACAGGGGGTGGCGATAGAGGGGCACTTGGTGGGAAGGTGGAGGCTGTGCTGGGTGTCTGAGGGTCTGTGGGGTCAGAGAGCCTTGGCTGGGCAGGGCAGGTACCTACCTAGGCCCTTATAGAAGCCGGGATCTGGCTTGGCAGGGCTGGGTAGGTAGCGCTTCCGGAGCAGCGCCTGCTGCACGGGCACCAGATTCAGCAGGGCCTGCTTGGGGGGCATGTCCGTGGGGGGCAGCACCAGGCTGCTGTCCAGAAAGCCCTCCAGGGAGTCCACCAGCTCCCCCCGGCTCTGGGCCAGGTAGGCATGTGTGCGGAACACCTGGCGGCAGGAGAGAGGGTCAGGCTGCCTGGACCCGCTCAGCGGAAGGACCCAGGCGTCCACAACCAGGGCCTCCTGGGAGCAGAACCCTCTCGTCCAGCTCCCATTGCTGGGCACTGGGTTTCCTGCCCCTCTCCCACCCTGCTCCCCACTAAGAAAGGGCTCTGGGGAGACAGACGGGGGCCCTGGGTGGGGAAAGAAGGAGCTAAAGCTAACCAGGTGGGTCAGGCAGACCACTAGAACTAGAACGACTAGGCCAGACCAAGCCAGACCTAAGCAGATAGAACCAGGTCAGAGTGGGCCAGACTAGAGCAGCCAGGCCAGAGCCAACCAGACTGAACCAGGCCACTCGGGCAGCGGAGGCCAGACAACGCATACCTGGGCTGCCCCTGGCCAGGTGGGACAGAAGCAGCTGAATTAGACTGAATGGGTTAGACTAGTGAACCTAAGGTGACCCAGGCTGGTCCAGGGTGGAGAATGGGTCTCAACCACCACCCAGCTCCTGGGCTCTCCCAAGCCCTCGCGGCCCCTCCTCACCCTCTCTGACATGAGGGTGGCAGCAGCCCGGCCGAGCTGGGTGTAGTCAATGTGGGGCGCCTCGGGTCCCAGCAACACAAAGAGGAAGCGAACAGGCACCGGCGGCTGTACGGCCTCTTCCAGCGGCGTGGCCTCCTGCAGCCGCACGAAGCCCAGTACTGGCCGCTCCAGGAAGGCGGCGCGGCCTGTGGCGGGGGGACGAGGGGGTCAGGCCAGGCTGAGGGGGTCTGGGGGCGGTGTCCCTCAGAGAGGAGCCACGGGGGTCCAGGCTCAAGGAAGGGTGGGCTAGGCCAGAACATGTGGCAGAAGCGGGGTGTGTGGAGGGCTGAGGGGTAGAGACACCAGCTCTTACCCACGAGCACCAGGGTGGCCTCTGCATCCTGGGGAATCTCTTTCAGAATTTCAGATGGCGAGTGCCCTCCAGGGCCCCCCTCTCCCTGTGGGAAGGAGGGTGGTGAGGGGAGTCCCCAGGCCACTCTGGACCCGGGAGACCTGAGCATCCAGCCCCCTCCTCCCCTTCCCATTCTCACTTCTAAGCACGTTCAGGCTGGAGGCTTTCTGGCTCTCCCTACACACCCCTGCCTCACCTGCTGGCAGAAGAGCTGCGTCTCCAGCGAGGGTTGTTGCAGGAGCAGTGGCTGCGATGCGTCCCCAGAGCGTTCCAGGACCACAGGCTTCACACCCCCGAGGTCCTCTAGGTCTCTGGCGTGGCTGAAGGACATACAGGGGACATGGGCTGAGCAAGCTGTTCAGGCTGGGCTATCAGTGGTGTGAGGGATCAAGGGTGGACATCAAGTGAGACTTCCCAGACCAGACCAGAGTGACCCTGGGGTGGCAGAATCAGAGCCTCTGCTCAAAGGATGTTGTGGATGTAAGTGGGTGGCCTCTTTCTGGAACAACTAGGTAGGATCAAGAGTGGATGGAGGAAAGGGCCTCGTAGGTCTGCCTTCCTGGGGACCAGCGGCTCCTGACTCTGAGCATGAAACATGGCCACCCCTTCCGAGGTGTCAGAGGTGGGATCCGTAGTGGAGGAAAAGTGGACCCCTGCCTGATGGGCCAGCTGGACTGTAGGGGAGACTTTGGGCCAGGTGGGCTGTAGGGTGGGCCCTCTGGGTGTGGAATTCAGGCCCTGGCAGGCAGGGGCACCTGTGTTTGAGCAGCAGGGTCCGGAGCAGCCCCTCTCGGTCCTGAGGCCGGATCTGGTCCTCGAAGATAAACCTGTCCAGCAGGTGGTTGGCCACTCCGGCCAGAGAGGTCTCCGGCAGGTCCAGGAGGACAGTACCTGCAGGCAGTGGAGGGGTTAGCGGGGCGGCGGGACCACAGCCTCCGCCAACAAAGCTCACACGCAGGGGTCCCAGAGGGGCCCGGGGGACTCACCCTTGGCAAAGACTCTCTGCAGCTCCAGGAGGCTCCAGAAGGTGAGGTAAGACAGGTGCGGGCGGCCCCAGGCCCCGTCCTCACCCAGGTTCTCCTCCAGTCGCATCCAGTGTGCCACCTCCATCCATCGCAGCTCCTGGTTCTTCCTGTCCATCACCAGCTCCTGCAGCTCCACGTAGACCTGCGGCCCCACAGGCCGGAGTTAGTCCCCGGGCAGGGCCCAGGGCACAGTGGGCATCAGCAGCCCTGGAGAGGGGCTTGTAAGAGGCCCAGGGCCCTGGAGGGCCAGGGGCAGACCTTGAGCTCAGAGCATTGGAGAAGCTCAAGGGTCCCAACCTCCTGAGCAGGCCCTCAACCCCTTTTCAGAAGGCATTTGGAGAACCTCTGGACCAAAAGGGGTGCTGCAGTGGCCACTGCGGCGGGGAAAGGCGTGGGAAGCTCGGGCCTGGTGGCCGAGGCTAGAGGGGCCAGGAGAGTCATCGGGTCAGTCTCCTGGCTCCAGGATCTTTGAGTGGATGTGTGTCTCAGCATGTCTTGGGGCCAGGTGGCCACTCCCAGGGCCATAACTGAGGGCCAGCCCAAATTCCTAACCAGCTAGACAGGCTGGCGCCCAGCAGGGATCTGGGGGGCCGGGCAGAGGAGAGCGTGTATGGAACTCTGTGCTTCCCCCATGAGCACCTGACAGCCCAGCCAGGGCCCGGGGGCCTGCGACTCAGCCCTCAGCAGTCGGTTATCTCTGCCCAGGGACCTCCCCCGGGGGCCCACGTCTCCCTGTCAGTGGGGTGTCCTCTTCCCCCCCACCTGTTTCCTGGGACCCCCACTCTTTCTTTGCCCGTTCGTGGGGTCTCCCCCAGCCTGAAGCTGCCTCTGCCCCTTTGCTCCTCCCTTCCCCTGGTGGGATGGTGGGTCCCAGAGGCGGCGTGGGAGAGAGAATTGGGCAGCCTGGGGTCCTCACCTCGTGCGTGCCCGGCTGCGATGTGGTGGCGTAGTCTGGGGCCGTCCGCTCAGTGAGGTCAACTGAAAACCCAGCGGCCGGTTAGGGTCACCCCCAACAATGCCCCTTGAGGCCCTTCTGCAACCGTCCACTCTGAGCCCCAGAGGCCCAGGCGTGGCGGCTGCCCCACTCCCTCCCGCTGGTTGTGGGCTGGGCCCCTGGCACCCCAGTGGGACCGGGCTTCCCACACCTGTCCTAGGCCCAGCCTGGCACCCCCTAGTTGAGCCTTGCACCCCCCACCTGGGCCTCGTTGAGGACCCCTGAGATGCAGCTCGGGAGGCCTTCAGTGATGAAGGGAAGGGACCTGTCCGCGGTGACTGTAAGTCCTGAATGGCAATTTTCAGGAGCCTCCTAGAGATGCCTCCTTCCCTTGCCACCTCTGGGGCCAGACCCCCTTCCCTCGTCACACCTGCCCACAAGCCTCAACAAGCCGGCCAGCCCGCCAGCTTCTCACCGCCTCCAAGCTGAGCTCGGGCACCAGGGTGGGGGCAGCCCCTTATATTCCCCCCCAACCCCCAGTCCTCATTTCCCAGAGGGGCCTCTTAACTTCAATACCAATCACCAGCACTTAAGTCCTGTTGACAGTAAACAGGTCCCTGCCTGGGGCTCCCCACCTAAGACCTTGGACAGGCCAAGGAAGGTGGTGCCTGTTCCTGATGCCTTTCTGCCCAGGGGAGTCCCCACGGCCCCTCATTCCTCAGGACCTCTGGCCCCCAAGAGCAGGCCCAGTGACTAGCCTGGAAGCTGGCATTGGGTGGGCACGGGTGGCATGTGGGCTCACGCCCCGTCCCAGATGGGCCCGGCTGCCCTCTCGCACATGGAAGGGGCACTGCGATGGGTGACTGCCCTGCTCCCGCCCAGTCACCTCCTGTGATCATTTTAAACAAAACGCTGTTTATCCTTCAATCAGCCAGAATTGTGGGGAGAACCGGCCAAGGGGCTGCGGGGCAGGGAGGGGGGTGTTGTGGAGAAGGGGAGAGGACATGTTCCCCTGTGACCCTGTCCAGGGCTCAGCAGCTCATCCCAGCAGAGGGAGGGAGATGGGGCTCACCTGCTGGCTCCGCCTCTTGGGGCGCCTCTTGGGGCGCAGAGATGCTTGGTTCTTCATATTCCCCCAGCTCCATCATATCCTCCAGCCCCTCTTCGTAATCCTCCTGTGGGAAGTGGCCATCAAGGCTGGGCTGTGAGGGGCTCTCCAAGCCCCCGTAAAGGTAGGAGGCCAGGGCCAGGTCCCCAGAGCCTCCAGGTAGGAGCACTGCAGATGCCAGGAAAGACCCACCTGCAAAGCCGCCATGGTGCTGCCTTGAGTGTCCAGTTGTCCACGGCGATCCAAGCCCCAAGCATAACCCACACCGTGGGTCCCTGCAGAAGAGGGGCACAGGCTGAGTGAGGCCCTCCCTGACCACCGTAACTCTCACTGACCCAGACTGGCATTTTCTGGTGATTGACTTGCATACTCACTGTCTGACATCGCCTCTGGAAGGGAGGCCACATGAGCGCAAAGACCCTGAAGCTCTCAGTCCCCACGGAATCCCCTGCTTCCAGCAAAGTGGTTGCCACATAGTAGGTGCTCAATAAATATTTGTGGAATGACTATAAGAATGGCTCCCTAAGGACTCCCAATTGCAGACCTGGGCTCTGGGACTGGGGAGACAGGGTGATCAGGACCCAGCCAGAAGGCCACTGAGCCCTGGGCCTCAGTTTTCTTAGGCATGTCTCTAGCAGAGAGAAAGGTGTGCCTGCCCCAGGAATGCAAGGACAGGCCCAAGGGGAGACAGGGGTCTCTAAGGTGGCCCCAGACTGGGGACGGGGGCCTCCTTTCCTCCCTCCCTGCCTGCAGCACAGGGCATCGTGGTGACAGGGACTTGGGTAGGGTTGAAAAAACATGCCAGAGTGCTGAGTTGAACAAAGCACGATCCTCCTCTCAGGAAGTTCCCAGCCCAGGAAGCTGGAGCAGCCGGGGTGCCCCCAGAAGTGACATGTTCCCCAAACAAACACAAGTTACAAGGCCGAATGTGCTGAATGCCGAGGACCTGTGTGGCAGGAGGAAGAGCAGGACCCACTGGCGGGGCAGGGATGGGCTGGAGCGGGCCTGGACGCACAGGTGGGCCGTGCAGGGCAGGGCTGGGTGCCCGTGCTGAGGGCAGAGAGCACATGCAGAAAGGTGGGGCAGAGACCTTCTTTCTGAGGAATGGGTGGTCCTGCAGTCCTGGGGACAGGAAGAGGAGCATGACTGAGCCCCACCAGACTGGAAAAAGGAAGGGTCTCTGCCTTGAGGGGCAGGGCAAATGACAGCCAGGAGAGGGTCCCAGAACCTAAGGATGGGGCCATCCCTACTGCAGAGCTTTTCCCCTTGGGGACTCTGGCCACACATCTTTCTCTTTTCCTCCTCTCCTCCCTCCCTCCTCCCACCTTTATTCTCTTTCCTGCTTCTCTGCACTTGCCCATGCGCCCTCCTGGGCCTCTGATCCTAAGTGGCCTCAAGGGTGTCTAAGTCTCAGGTGCTGAAAGTCCCACCCAGGGGGCTAGGGCTGTGGCCTTTGTTTCCCATCTGGGGGACTGGGATGGTCAGAGGGGCCCTCCAGAGCTAGAGAATGCAGAGATCCAGGCTGCCCCTCTGCCACTGGCTGGCCACATGGCCATGGGCAGCTCTCAGCCTCTAGGCCTCAGTCACTCCATCTGTAAAATGGGAGGGCCTTCCCACTGGGGTTCTCAGACCTCAGTGAGAGAGAGGAGGACAAAACGGAGGTGCCTTGAGTTCAGCTAGGGCCGTACAGGGTATGCCCATGACTCAGATTGCTGCTCCCCAAGCCCAGCCGCCCCCCAGCTGCAGGCCTGTTCTGCCTGGCACTGATAAGGGCCAGGACCCCGATGGCTGCCCTATGGAAGCACACCAAACACCTGGCCAGCCAGCCAGCCAGTGCTCGGCCAGATAAGGTAAGTGTGACATCTGGAGCCCAGGAGGTGGGGCACAGCCAGGGAGAGGCTGGGGAGTGACCAGATGACAGGGACAGCTCCACCCCTGTGTAATCACCCCACACTGTACAGAAAGCTATACTGCCTTATCTCTTACAGTCCCCAAACATGCTGTGAAGTGGGTAATGCCATTAGCCCGTTTTACAGACTCGAAAGCTGAGGTTCATAGACGTTTACCTGCTTCAGTCGCCCAGCGAGTAGGCAGCAGAGGCAGGACTAAACCCCGGCCAACCTGACTCCAGCCGCGTCTGTAAGTGCTACGGGGAATTGCCTCCCAGAAAAGAAACCAACTACTAGTGGCTTGGAGTTAGTGGTTAACTAGCATGGACTCTGCATTCAGTCTGCCTGGGTTCAAACCCCAGCCCCGCCATTTACTAACTGCGACCTTGGGCAAGTGACTCAAACTCTCCGTGCCTCGATTTTCTCATCTGTTAAATGGGGGTGATCAGAATAATACCTCCCTCATAGACCTGCTGTGAGCATTAAGGAAGTTCATATATATGAGGCACATAAAACATAAAGAGCTCTATGTAAATGTTTGCTGCCATTGTCCCTGCCACTGGGGTCAAGGTCAGACTTGCTATCTTCATCCCCTTCGGATTTGCCTTCGGTTCCCATGGAATTAGCCTGGGCTAAGTGTTTTAAGATCCTCAGGTGGTGGGAGACTCCACATTTCCCTCCAAACACTCCCCAGGTCCCCCAGGTAGACCCCTGGAATTGTCCCAGATGGGAAGCAGTGTCAGCTCACATCTTGCCTCCTAGGTGGGAGATAAGGTGGCCTGGGGACCCCCCATCGCCAAGGAAAAAGGGGTCTCAGGTGGGTGAGCGGAATCCAAGCTGACAAAGACCCACCACCCCTGGAGGGGAGCGGATTGGCCTCCTCACACACACCAGCCGTGCGTCTCTGCTGCTATGAGCCACTGGCCACCCTACTCTTCCCAGCTGTAGCTACCAATGGGCCTGTGCCCTTTTGGGGCAACACACACACGGTAACATTCTCGCCCCACCCACCTGCACCCCCTTGGAGGTCGGCGGTGCCCACCTGAGCAGAGATTCAGGCTAGGCACCTGCAGAAATCCTCAGGGCAGGCGCCAAAGGACCACCTGCAGGCCCTCTCTGCCCTGCTCACCTGCTTTCGAGTCTCAGGGTCCCTCGGCGCAGTCCTGCAGACACAGGTGCCCTCTGCGACCAGCTGAGCTCACACCCGCTCTGACAGCACCAGTGCCCGGGGGCAGCTTGCAAACCCCTGACTCATGCTCCCGCCTCCTATCTGCCCGCCCCATGGGACTGGGAGCCCCTTCCCACCCCCTGCTCCGCTCCCACCGGGTGCCCAGTAAACACAGTTATCTCTCACCCACATCTGGACAGCTGTGAGTCTGGCACACCCCACCCTGGCCTGGCCAGCCCCCAAGGCCCCCTAGGGTTTTCCTGGGTCTTCGTTCGTGGATGAAGGTTTGATGGCTGGGTTCTCAGGGCTCCCAGCTCCCAGCAGGAAGGCACCAGCTTCAAGAGGTCCCTGTGCTGCCTCTCTCCATCCTCCACTCTGGCCAGGCCCTCCTGCTCTGGCCCCAGGTGCAAGGGCACCTTCTCCTCTCTCCTCTCCTTGCATCTGCCCTTAGGACTCACTCCTCCTCTGCAGCCTTCCCCACGGCGACCTGCTCAGTGTACACAAGGCCCAGGCAGCCCCCTCCCCTCCTTGCGCCAGACCGGATCACCCTAGCCACCCTCTCCCCAAGATCCCAGCTGTCTCCAAAGAGCTGGCCCCTGGGTGCTAAGTCGCTGACACTCAGTCAACCCGAAACAATGTCAGGTCAACAAAAACAACCATCCCCACACCGAGCTCTGGAGCTCACAAAGCCCCAATGTCTGGGCACACTGGCTCCTCTGTCGGCAGCCCGGCCCAGGCCCCCAGGCCAGAGCAGCCCGCATTCTCGGCCCCCGCCATGCCTCTCCCCGCCACCTAGTGGGGCAGTCTCTCTGCTCCTGGGGGATGGCCAGGGACTGGTCACCTGCTCCTAGGCTCTGGTTGCTAAGGAGACAGAGACTGAAAGATGAGTTCAGATCGGCACGAACGAAGAGAGGTTTCAGAGCAGATGGAAAGTGTGTTGTGGACATCGCTCTGCGCTCAAAGGGAGGAACCTGCCCTGGCCCCGCTCCGGCACTGACTGGCTGTGAACCTACACAAGTCCCTGGTCCTGTCTGGGCTTCTGTTTCCTCATCGATAAAGTGAGAGTGATGGGTTCCGTGGTCACCAGCCTGAAGTCCAGACTCAAGCAATAGAAGCTCAGAGACGGGGACAGAGAGATAGGTGTACCCCGCAATTCCGCAACCCTACGTCCTGCAGAGAGGACAGGGTAGCGCCTCTGTTCCAGCCTCTGTGCTGAGGCTTTCACCTGGTGCTCGCACTTAATCCTTACAAACCCCCATTTCACAGAGGAGGAAACCGAAGCAGCAGAGGTGAAGAGGCTTCCCCAGTGAAAAGAATGCCCATGAGCCGGGCACGGTGGCATGCACCTGTAGTCCCAGCTACTCAGGAGGCTGAGGTGGGAGGATCATTACTTGAGCCCAGGAGTTCATGACCAGCTGGGCTGGACAATATAGCGAGACCCCATCTATAAAAATAAATATTGAATATAAGAACGCCCAATGAACCAGCACCTGCTTCATGCAGGGCACTGGGCCAAGCCCTCACGTGCGTTATCTCACCGTGCCCTCTAAGCCCCTCTGAGGCCGGCACTGTTTGTTATTGTTCATTCACCTCTTAACAGATGACTCGCCCAACGGCTCTGGGCCGATGAAGCCGGAGCCGGCATTCAGGCTGGCAAGCTGCCTGCAACGCTGCATCCTGCCTGCTCTGAGCCTCTCCTGCCACCTGGGCCTTCATGCTAGTCAGGGACAGGGAGAGGCTCTGGCCAAGGGGGCTTGGTGATGCCTCCTCCCACTCCAGCTGGTGGGATCTGTCCCAGACTCTGGGACCACATTGGGCTGGCTTCCTATGGCCCCTGGCAGTGAGTGCCAAGTGAAGGCCCTGCCTCCCTGCCCCAGCCCAGTGGGCCCAGTCCCCTGGTCCCTCTGCCTGTCCCCAGTCGAGAGTGCAGGGGGCAGCAATGGGGCACCTCTGCTGGGGCCCAGAAAGGACCGATGGCTGGCTGGGGGGACAAGAAGAGGAACATCTGGCTTAGGAGGATTGCTCTGCAGGCACCGCCCCCTGGCAGCCCACCAGACACTCAGGCAGAGGCACAGCTGCTTGGCGACTGGTCCTTTCCGCTC
>NW_012151929.1:689841-691016 GCF_000956105.1 Propithecus coquereli
GGGAGCAGTATGAGCTGAGGGTCGACCCCCTGGGATGTTGTTCCAGACCACACAGACCAGACCATGGTTGGGGCAGGTTGTCCCAGGGGAAGACCCTGTGGGCAGAAGGTGGATTTCTTCTGAAGGGACGAGACTTTCTCATTTTCGGTGGTCCTGGATGCAGTCAGCCCCCAAGGGAGAAGGGCGGACCTGGCAGGGGGCCTTGGAAGGGAAAGCTGCTTCCTCTCTCTCGGCCTAGGAGCAGCGGCTGGGACGAGGGAAGGGATGGGGCTCAGGAGTAGATAGGTGAGCTGTCTCCCTTGCAATGGGCTTGGCAGTGCGATGTTGGCTCAGGGCCGTCACTGCTGAGGGCAGACCCATCCCATAAACTCACATCTGCTCTTCCGTGCCCAGTGGGTAACTCTCAGCTCCTGTCCTCAAACCCTCAGCAAAGCCTTGCGGACAAGGGCAGTGGCCTCAGCTACCCTATGGCGACAGGGGGAAGAGGCTGAGCCTGCGCTGGGGCAAGGCAGGCCAGGGTTTGCCGTGGAAGCTGAGGTGAGTGCACATCCAGAGGGCATGAGCCACTGAAGGGAGGTGCGGCTGGAGCCAGGAGGCTGGCAAAGGGGACAAGATCTGGCCAGGGTGGCCTGGGAGGACCCATGGATATTCCCTGGTGAAGATATGGCTTCCTGTGCCCTCACGGACTGGGGACTCAGGCCCCTGAGATTTTGCGTTAAAGGGAAGTGTCTTGTGGCTGGGACATTTGGGCTTCACTGGAACTGCTGGGGCAGGAAGCTCTCCTACTGGGCTGTTGTGACCAAAGGGGACAGGTGGGAAGGAGCCTGAAAACCATCTTCTCTGGGCACAGAGACGGGGCTGAGTTGTGAACAGGGACCACGTGTCTCCTGGGTACCAGGTGGCCCACTGGGCCAAGGCAGCCAGGCTGGGGGCCACACAGCCTCTGTCCTCAAGTTCACGTCCAGCCAGAGAGCACATAAAAACTGCAGAGTGCGAGGACAAGGGAAGTGAACAAAGAATGGTGGTCTGGGGGACAGGTACTTTGGGAAGGGTGAGAAGATGTCCTGAGGGAGACATCTGGGGACAGCCAGGCCAGATCTGAGGGAAGATAACACAGCCTGAGACCCTCCCACCCACACCCCCTGGGAGTGCTGCAGGGTCCCCTGAGAGCTGGG
>NW_012151929.1:694096-695445 GCF_000956105.1 Propithecus coquereli
TCAGCCTCCCAAAGTTCTGGGATTACAGACATGAGCCACTGCACCTGGTTTAAACCAGGAAGTTTCTGTTCCTTCATTTATTTGTTCACCTACTCACACAAGGGTCATCAAAGAGAGTTTAGTCCTTGAAAAAGCCCCATCCCAGGGGGGAGAGCCTGAAATCTGGGCTCTCTCCAGCTATCTCTTCCCAATTAACTACCAACCTCTGACCCTCCACTTCCTCATCAGTATAAAAAGACACTTTGCACAAAGACCGTCCGCAATAAGGTGTGCTGTTTTTACTTAGCAGCCCGTTCTCAGTGAATCCTCATAGTACTTGAAGAAAGTGAGACGCAGAGAGGTGAAGTAACTTCTCCGAGGTCACACAGCTCATAAGCAGCAGAGCTGGAACTGGATTCGCCAGCTGAATGTGAATAGAATTGGGATGGGGGGAGGGAGGGAAAACCCTCCAGGAAATGGCTCTTCTCAGTAGGTGACAGTTCAGGGTCAAACTGGCCTCAGAGAGCCAGGCACAGGTGGGGCAGCAGCGGACCGGAAATCGGAAATCGCAGTGCACTGTACTGACCCTGGCCTGGAGGGCTGGCGGGGCAAAGCCCTCGGTTCTGGCACCGACTGACCGCCTCGGAGTCGGAGGCTGAAGACTCCCGCTCTGCCCCTTTAGGGCCCAGGCATGGGGAGGACCACCCCAGAAGGACCTGCAGGAGAGGGACAGACCTGAGGGGGGGATGGGGAGGACCTGCGGGGTGGGCGGTGGGGGAAGGAGAACCTGGTGGAGTGGGGGGAGCCGCTCATGGAGAGGACCCATGCCTGGGGGAGCTGTGCGTGGCGAGCCCTGTGCAGGAGGACGGATGGCGGGGGCTCCCTGTTCCGTCCCCCATGGGGAGGGGAGGGCACGTAGGGGGCGCCAGGGGCCCACCCGGACCCTCCCCGCTGCCCGGTGCAGCCTCAGGATAAAGTCCAAATTCCTCCCCTTGACCTGGCCCCTGCCGGCCTCCCCAGCCTCCTGGCGCTGAACTTGCTCTTGGTCCCCGGCCTGCCGCTGTCCTCCTCTCCCTTCATTCACCTGGTTAACTTTAAAGTCAAGCGTGGTCCCTTGGGCAGTCCAGCCCCATCCCCTTCTGAGCCCTCCCCTCCTCTCCACTGAAGCGGCGGCGACCCCACCCCGTGTTCCTCCCCTTCCTCTGGGTCCTGAGTGCCGCCTGTGACTCCCCCTCTGCTAAGGGGGCCCCTGATGCCTGGAGCCAGGGTGGGGAGCTGCTGTGTCCCTAGGGCATCTAGAAGGACACACTGTGGCCCCCCACTGTGCTGTGAGAAGGGAACCTCGGCATTAAGGAGCACCCCCAGTGCAC
>NW_012151929.1:695495-697901 GCF_000956105.1 Propithecus coquereli
CGAGTGCAGCAGTGAGAAGGGGGAAAGAGTGGAACAAGGAGTTCCATCGCCTGTGGTCTTTACAAGCCCTGTTCCCTCGTCCTGAGACGACTTTCCTTCCAAACTTGCCGGACCGAAGCTTCGACCTTCAAGCCTCACTGCTTGCATTCCCGACGCCGTGATGCCTCCCTGCCCCGCAAAACCTCCCCCCTGCAGACTGAGAGGGCCCAGCCCAGAGTCCCTCTGTGCCCTGTCGGGATGGTCCATGGTCCTGTCTCTCCTCCACAGACCCTGACCCCGAGGACAGGGACCGCTGCTCAGGCCCTTACGCCTGGCCCAGGGCTCTGCCTGCAGCGGATGGCTCACATGCGCCTGCTGCTTTCAACGGAATCAAAGCCACAATCCGTCCCTCACCCCTCTGACAAAAGCACAGGTGAGAAAACCAATATTTGAGCAAGGCCGTGTGAGTGACACAGTCTTATTTCATTCTAATCATTTCCCTAAACTCAAGCAGCAAAGAAACAAAGCCTGGGCCTCCTCCGGTCCTCCCTCCGCCACCGGTTCCTCAAATCCCCAAGCTGAACTGCTTCCTTGATTCTTCTCCTTCCCTCACCGGCCTACCCCGGCTCCTGCTACCGGGTCTCCCTCCACGCTCCCATCCTCGGTTCTCCACCTCCACCGCCCACCCCCAGACCCACCGTCTCCTCCTCTGTCACCCCAGGAATCTTCGGCCTGGCCTCCCGGCTTCACTAAAGCCCCTTACGATGCAGGTGCCACACAGCAGTCAGATCGTGAATGTAATCCGAAGCGTAAATCAGGTTATATCACTGCCATGTGTAAAATTCTTCATGGCTTCCCCTCATGTGGGTAATGTCCCTTCCCTCCTCTAGGCTTCTTACCATTCAGGTCTCAGGTCAAATGTTACCCCTGCAAAAGGCCCTTAGAGGCCTTCTTTAACCACCCAATTGGACATAATCCCCAGCCACTGTATCACTGTGTCAAAGAAAATCAGGATGGGCTGTGTGTGAGAGAAAACCCAAAGTCTTAGTGGCTTAAGCAAGATAGAAGTTTATTTCTCTCCGATGTAAATGTCTGGAGGTAGGAGCTCCTGGGCTGCTATGGTGTTCTGCAGTGTCAGGGACTCCAACCAGGTACCTTTTATCTTGTGGCGTCTTCAGCGGGTGGCTTTTTCCTCGTGGTCCAAAATGGCTGCTTGAGCTTCAGCCATCACCTCTGTATTCCAGCCAGCAGGAAACGAGAAGAGGTATGTGTCCGCCTCTTCCCAGAGATTGCTTCTGCTTATATCTTATTTGTCTGGACTTAGTTACTTGGCCACATTTAGCATCAAGGGAGCCTGGGAAATGTAGTCTTTATTCTGGGAAGTCATGTGTCCAGAGTTCCATTACACAGGAAGGAGGATGAAAATTAGAGGACACCTGGAAATCTCAGTCAGAATCATATCACCTGCTAAATTATCTTTTACCTACCAGCTGATAGGTTCTTATTTAATTATTTGTTTATTATTATCTCTTGCCACTAGAACGTAAGCTCCGTGAGGACAAGTTCTTAGCCATTTTGTCCATCATGGCATCTCCAGTGCCTGGGCACAATGCCTGGCAAAAGGCAGGTTCTAAATTTTTATTGAATGAATGATTGAATGTCTCCCCACAATAATGAGGTGAGGGATGCAGTCTCATTCCCACTTTACAAATGAGGAAAATGAGACTCAGAGAGATTAAGTTACTTGCCTAAGGACACACGGTTGGCAACAGGGCCAAGATTCGAACCCTGCTTTCTGTGACTCCAGTGCTTTTTCGACTCTTTCTATGTCACATGCTGGCTCCTCTCAGCTCCATCCAGGATCAAGTTAGAAGCCAGGAAACAATCACCTGGAGTCTCTTAGTGCCATTTCCCTGGGAAATTCCACCCCAAGTTCTCACTAATGTCATGCCTAGAGCCTTTAATGGGATCAACATAATACATGGTTGTTTGGGAAAAATTTCTGTAACCTTCCTGTAAATCGATGGGTGAGGATGTCCCATAGAATCCATGAAATAAATCCTGCTGGAATGAAGCACTGGATGAGATCTGGAACTTCAGATGAACTGATCATTTTGTTTCAAACAAGGGAGAACTAGCTAACTCATCACGTTTCCCTTTTTACCTTGGCTGCTAGGAAACAGTTTAAGTTAATCACCCAGAGGCAGCCCCAACTTCAGATGAAGAGGTGTAGTGAACAGAATACACGTAATTTGGATCCAGAGAGCCTAACCTTGAGTCTCAGCGAATGTTCCTGTCAGCAAGACAGTCAAACTTCCCTGGACCTTAGAACACTCTCAAGTCACCTCTATTTCCCAGCCTGGCCTGCATTTCCTCATCCTTTTCAGTACCATCTCATCCTCACTAATCCCACTGTGGAGCCTCTAT
>NW_012151929.1:699986-710341 GCF_000956105.1 Propithecus coquereli
AACAGCCAAGCACTGTTAACATATGCATCGCTGCAGCTGTGACTGCACATCAGATCATACCAGCAATAAGTGACCAGACCAGCCACACTCCCTGCCCAGGCCTGGGCTGGGTGGTTGGGGGCAGGGGCGGGGAAGGTGGGGCAAAGGGGTGATTGCAGGAGAATCTCCATCCGGTGTGTCTGTGTTCCCTTGAGAGTGGCCGTGTGTCAAGACGGTTGCTGGCGCTGGGCACAAGGGCAGAGGAAGGAGCTGTGTGTGATGGGGCTTCCGTCTTCCCTGTCTTGCCCACCTGGTCTCCCTCAGGAATGCTCTGGGTTCCCTCTCTGTGCACCCCCTTCAGGGCAGGTAGGTCCCCACATCAGTGCAGGCCTCCCCTCCCAGCCCGCGAGGGCCCCTTCCTTGCTGGGAAAACTCTCTGACCTTCCGGGAGGGGGGAACAGATGGTTCCCCCAGAAAAGGGCCAAGCCCTGACTTGAGGGCAGCCCCTCCCTTGGGGACAAGCTCCAGCCCTCCTTGGCCCCTCCTATCTGCTGAGCCAGATGTTTGGGGCTCCACCCGACAGCTGACGGCAGGGTCTGTGGCAGGGCCATGGCCTGTGGGTGTGTCCACCGCGGTGTGCATGCGCTGGGGGAGTGGGTCTGGCATCTTACTAGCTGTGTGACCTTGACCAAGCTCCCAGACGGCTCTGAAGTCTCAGGTTCTTCATCTGTCAAGGTAACACCCAGCCTCCCGGGGAGGCCATGCGGGTGGAACGATATTGCACAGGCAGCCCTCGGCACGGCTGCAGGCACACGGTTAAGCTTGATCAATGGCACTGCTGCCACTTTTAGGAGAAAACCCCAGTCAGCACGGTGTCCGGTGGGAGCCCTCCGTCTGCTGCACCCTGAGACCAGTGGCCCTGCCACCTCTACCATGTTCCCAGCAGGGGGGTAGAGCCTAAAGGCTTGGCTGATGGAGCAAGGCCTCTTGGTCCAACCCATCCCCCTACCGTGGCTTCGCTTCCTTTGTGGCCTGTCCCAAAAAGGGGATCTTGTGCTGCCCACCCTCCAGCCCAGCCATAAGGCTGAGCTCTGAGAAGGCCTCCATTCCTCCCGCATGCCTTAGTCTCCCTGTGTGTGTGTGTGGGATGGGGGACCAATCAGACTCCAGCAGACTCAGCTCAGTGACTCTGTCCCCCGGCAAGAGCCTGGAGCCCCCAAGCCCGAGCTCCTCCTCCTTCCAGCTCCTTGCTTTTTTGTTTTGTTTTGTTTTCGAGACAGTGTCTTGCTCTTTCACTGGCCAGAGCACAGTGGCATCATCATAGCTCACAGCAACCTCAAACTCCCGGGCTCAAGCGATCCTCCTGCCGCAGCCTCCCAAGTAGCTGGGATTACAGGTGTGCACCACCACGCCCAGCTAATTTTTCTATTGTTAGTAGAGACAGGGTCTCACTCTTGCTCAGGATGGTGTCAACTCCTGCCTCTGTCTCCCAGAGTGCTAGGATTATAGACATGAGCCTCTCAACCACTGGCCTCCTTGTTTCTTTTTGAACAGAGCAGCCAATCAGGATCCAGACCCTCAACCTGTCCCTGCACTGTTAATTTCAATTGGCTCCAGGCCAGCGGTGCTGCAGGGAGCCTGGGTGTGTGACGTGGGGCGTAGGAGCCCTGTCTGCCCAGCCCATGCCCCTGTCTCAGAACATAGTGTTGTCAGCTGAGAGACTTGGGAGGGGACAACGCTAACCTATCTTGCTTTGGAAAAAAAATACTAGGTCTGATGTCAGCCTGGGAGAGGAGGGGAGGGGGTTTCCAGACTGTGCCTCAGTTTAAACTTTGGAAACAGGAGGAATGGGGTTTCCCAGCCTCCACTTTGAGAAGGGGGGGGTGGTTTATTTATTCATCCAGGAAGTTAATCCACAAACATTTATTTTGCACCTGCAATGTGTCAGGCACTGTGCTGGGCACCCGTGGATACAAAAGCCTGAAACCCAGGCTAAGGGGCCTAAGCCTCTGAGTTGGGGGAGAGTAAAACCTCCAGCCCTGGGTCTGTGCAGAGAAACACAACAGCCCATGCCTGTGGGAGCCTCCCATCGTTTCGGCTGGCAAACCCCAGGAGTGAGCAGACATTTCCTCCTGTGATTTAGCAGAGAAGTAAACAGGTGCGCTGGAAGCACAGTAGCAGGTGTGTCAATGAAGGAATGAGCCGGCCGCTTGGTGGCTCCTGCCATCCCTTCTCCATCTCAAACAGGAAGGCCTTGGAGGGCAGGTACCAAGAAGGACCGCCAGTAGTTGCAGTGTGTAGACAGCTCCGTCCTCTGCCTCGTCTGCCCAGCAGACGCCAGACCTTGCAGGAGCCCACCGGGGGTGTCCACTCACACCAGGACTCCTCGCCGGTGGAAGACACCACTCAGAACAAACACGGCCCCACACCCAGATATTGCCTCTAGTACATTCCCATTCAAGGGAAAAAGATTCCCAGGATTGTAATGGTTTCCGTCCCAGGGTAGAATAAAGAAAGGATGAGACGTGAGTGTCTGGTTGATCCCAGCAAGCATGAAAACTTGCGAGGATGTCAGGCAGGCAATGCTGAGAAGTCAGCTGTTGGGCAGAGACGGTTTGAGCACCAGGAAGAGAGAGAGAATTAGGCTAACCTGAAATAAGCCAAGCATTGAAAGCGTCAGGGCCACACGGACAGGAGGGCCAGAGGGTCAAAACGTGCTTGTAACCACAGCCAAGCTTCTGCAGGAGTGAGGCCATCCTCATGCCCAGGGGACAGGAAATGAGGGCCAAAGAACAAGCAGGGACAGAAGAGATGTTTCTGCATGGTGGCATTAAGCTCCTTCTCCTCGGTTTGTACTTTAAAGAGTTCAGATCATTGGAAATTCAGCACCGCAAAGAAGCCCTCGGTCGCCAGATAACCAGATTTAATGTTTTGAATAATTTTATTGGTGTATGTTTGGCCAATTGTTTAAGGTGTTTAAGTGTTCAGAAAAACCAGCCATCGTTTCATTGCAGTGTGTAATTGAAGCAGAGTCGCCAGGGCCTAGATGACTGAGTTCCAATACCAACTCTAACACTCACCAACTGTGTGACCTCAGGCAAGTTACTCCACCTCTCTGGGCTTCAGTCTCCTCAGCTGAAAACTGGGAACCAGGTGATAATAATAGCTAGGGTTGTTCTGAGGATTAAATGAAGAATGCATCGAGGGCACTGCAAACAATGCCTGGTGCATAATAAATGCAAACTGATATTTCTATTGTCATTGGGTAATTCATGTTTAAAGTGTTAGGATACATTTAATTTGTTAAATTCCTAAGTGTTAACTCCTGTTTAGGTGATTATTAGAGAGCAAGTATTCAATGAATTCAGAAGGTTAATAAACTGCACAGAACACTGAGTTGGGGCAGTAGGAAGGATTTCTCTCCATTCAGTATGGGCCCTTGGATTGAAGAATTTAATAAATCATCCCCCTCCCCCAACTCCTGTAAATGGGTAGTGACACCACCCATGCCCCAGCGGCTCAGGCTGTTCCATGCTACTCCCTGCCACCCAATCAGGTCTTCCCTCTCTCAGGCGTCCTCCCTGCTCTCCTGCAAGCCCAACCACGTTCCCCTCCGCACGCCTCCCTGCAGCCTGTGCCTGAGCTCAGGTCTGTCCTGGTAAAACTGCCAGACAGTCTTCCCTTACCCCAGAGCCATTGCTCTACTGCGGTCCTCCCCTTCTCAGCTCAACTCCTCCTCCTCCCCTGCTGTCTCTCTGATGGTTTCCTTTGTATCTTCTTGGCTAGCTCCTCCTCCTCCTATCGCCCCTGCCCCAGGCAGTGTTCCCACAGCCTGTCCCTCCCAGCTATCTTCTCCCTCCACTCCGCATACTCCCACAGCTTGGCCCTCCTCCAAGGCGCCCTGTCCCAGCCAATGATACGCTGTCCACCTGCTGCCCAAGCCCAGTCCTGGGAGCGACTGCAAAACTTCCACCTCCTCTGGCCAATCACCAAGGAGCCAACCGTTGGCTTCCCTGTAACTGGATGACCTTCTAAAGCCCGCATGGGAGTTTGTCACCTCTGGCTAATATTCATATGCTAATGTTCAAATCCAGTAGCTTCATTCTTCCTCCTTGTTCCCTGCCCCCTTCACACAGTCACTAAACTACATGTGGGTCCTGTATGATTAGCACACAGTAGGTGCTCAATAAATGTTTGTTGAATGAGCATGCTGAAAGGTGATGGTAAGAAGATTGGAAAACAGGCTGGGCGCGGTGGCTCACGCCTGTAATCCTAGCACTCTGGGAGGCCCAGGCGGGTGGATTGTTTGAGCTCAGGAGTTCGAAACCAGCCTGAGCAAAATCGAGACCCCGTCTCTACCAAAAATAGAAAGAAATAATCGGACAACTAAAAATATATAGAAAAAATTAGCCGGGCATGGTGGCACAGGCCTGTAGTCCCAGCTACTCGGGAGGCTGAGGCAGAAGGATCGCTTGAGCCCAGGAGTTTGAGGTTGCCGTGAGCTAGGCTGACGCCATGGCACTCTAGCCCGGGCAAAAGAGTGAGACTCTGTGTCAAAAAAAAAAAAAAAAAAAAAAAAAGATTGGAAAACATATACCACGCAGTTCCCAATGGCCAAAGCTGGAAAAATTATAGACTTTAGAGTAAAAAACCCTACAGTAGTTCCTCCTTATTTTCAGGGGATACATTCCAAGACCCCCAGTGGGCAGTACTGACCCCTCTATATACTATGTTATTTCATATACATACATACCTATGATAAATTTTCATTTATAAATTAGGCACAGTAAGAGATTGACAATAATAACTAATAAAATAGAACAATTATAACAATATATGATAATAAGAGTTACATGAATGTGGTCTCTCTCTCACACTCAAAATATCTGTACTCACCTATTATCGGACCATGGTTGACTGAAGGTAGCTGGTTAAGTTTACCTTAATCACAGTATAAAACTCTCGTAAGATAATGAATGTATGGAAATACTTCATAACCTCAAGGTAGGAAAGATTTCTTAAGAGACAAAAAGCACCTATCGTAAAGAAAAAACATCGATACATTTGATTATACTTAGGAATTTTTGTTCATGAAAAGACACCATAAAGAGAAGTAAAATGATGAGCCACAGAATGTGAGAAGACATTTGTAGCACGGATAAGTGACAAAAGATTCATACCTGGAATATAGAAAGAACTACTACAAAGCAATTATTCATAAAAAGAACGAAAAACAATCTGGTGGAAAATGACCAAAGTACTGGAAGAGGAACGTCTCAGTAGGGAGAACCCTGATGACCAACAACCATTTGAAAAAACAGTCAATCCCATCAACAAGCCTGGAAATGCCAACTACAGTAAAACGCCTAACAACGACGTTCAAAGTCGGGGAGAGAAGAAACGAAAGTATACTGTTGTAAGGTTCTTTTTTAACATCTTTATTGAGATATTAATAATTCACATACCGTAAAATTCACCCATTTAAAGTGCACACTTCGGTGGCTTTTAGTATTCACGGTCTACGTTTAGAACATTTCCATCATCCCGAAAAGAAGCTCCACACTCGTTAGCAGTCACTCCTCATTTCTCTCACCCCCAGACCCAGGCAACCACTTCTACAATATACTTTCTGCCCCCATAGATTTGCCTATTCTGGACATTTCCTATAAATCAAATCATACCCTGTAGGGTTTTTTCGCGACTGGCTTCTTTCACTCAGCGTGATGTTTTTCAGGTTCCCCCATGTCGTAGCATGTGTCAGTCCTTGATTCCTTTTTATTGCTAAATAATATTCCATTGTACATTCTATTTATCCATTCATTAGCTGATGGACTTTAGGTTGTTTCTACTTTTTGCTGTGGTGACTAACGCTGCTATGAACCGTACGCTTCTTATACCACATGTGGACTGGTACGATGTTACTTACAGATGACAGTAAGTTAAAGACATTTTCCCAGTCAGGTGTTCCTGCAGGGTTTGAGCCCTAGGTTTCCATACCCACTGAGTGCTGCCCGCTCAGTCACCATCAGGCATGGGATGAATAAGGGGGTCCCCAGTTAATCCCCTGAGTCTGGATTTATTCTTCCCTGCCCCCATGACATAGCACAACCCTATCTCCTCATGATATCAGGATCTATTACCCCTGATATCTTTGTCTGCTGGTCCTACTGCCACATGGAGCCCAGAGTGATCGTGAGAGAGCCATAGCTTTAGGTTAAGTATAATAGAATCCTTATTGAGTGGCCTGGTAGGAGCATTCCCTCCACCCACCTATTATACCTGTGAATAGTCATGGCACTTCAACCTGGGCAACATAGCAAGACCCCATCTCTTTAAAAAAAAAGTGTGGGAGTGAGAAACACGAATTCCCCAGGACAGCCCTGGGAGTGGTGGTAAAAGCGACCACTCCAACTTCTACTCCTTTGTCAATAGAACCATGTATATTGCGGACATAGCACCATATAATGATCATTGATTCAAAGTAGATATTGTATCTTTAAGGACAGCACCTAAACTTCAAGCCAGCAGATTCTGGGTGTTGTGGTATATAGTAGGACAAGTGTATCTTGTGATCATGTGCCCATTGTCACATCTCCTTTGTTATAAAGTGAGTCCCTTTGTCCAAAGTGATGTTATGCTGGGCGAGGTGGCTCACACCTGTAATCCCAGCACTTTGAGAAGTCGAGGTGGGAGGATTGCTTGAGCTCAGGAGTTTGGAGTTTGAGACCAGCCCGAGCAATGTAGCAAGACCCCATCTCTACAAAAAAATTTTAAAAATTAGCCTGGTGCGGTCACATACACCTGTAATCCCAGCTACTTGAGAGGCTGAGGCGGGAGGATAGCTTGAGCCCAGGAGGGGGAGGTTGTACTGAGCTATGATGACACCACTGCATTGTAGTCCAGGCAACAGAGTGAGACCTTGTCCCAAAAAAGAAAAAAAGAAAAAAAAAGAAAACCAAGGTGATGTTATTCAGGATCTCATGTTGATAAATCAGACACTCTGCGAACTCTTGGGTGGTGGGTAATGGCCTTAGCTTGGATACCATAGACAGCAAAGGCAAACGCATATCCAGATTACGTATGAATCCCAGAAGGACAAATCAGCTCCCGTCCAGAGTGGAAGGGGACTCAACTGGGTTGGTCTCCTTGAAAAATGGGCTCAGCAGTGTCCCTGGGGCTCACAGGTTGGACAACTCAGCAGCGGCAGTGCTAGGGCAGCTTTCATGAGAGGACACCCCTGCTGCTGAACTCAGGCATCGCCTCAGTCCTCCATACCAGAGCTACTCTGTTCACAGGCACGTTGAGTAAATACTGGGTGGCTGAGAGTAGACGCTGGATGGCAGCTCTTGGCCAAGCTCTCTTGCCCACTTGGTTGCTTGGTGTCCCTTCTGCCAAGAATACCCAGCTCATGATGGGCAGCTCTGATCAGCTGCCCGGGGGTCAGGTCTCAGTAGCACACGAGATTTTAAAAGTTTGAATAGTCCTCTGCAGATGACATGGCCTTGCTCCAGAACATTTTGGGCTTGCCAGAGACTCTCCAAAGCATCCTATGAATCACAGATAGATGGCATCTGCTGGGTTATATGAGCCCAAGTGGCAGGGGAGTTTGCATTTTGGCTGGAACCTGAAAAACCTCTCTTGTTTTGGGCCCCACTCAAAACTTCTGAATTACCTGGTAAATCAGGATGGTATTTCCAAGTGCGGCATATATTATCTCCAGTATCTGAAGGGGCCTGCCAGGCTCTGTGTGTCTTTCTTAGTGGCAGCCGGTACATGGGGGTGCCAGCCCGTGGACCTCTACAGATTTCACAAGGATCCTCATGTCTCTGTAGGATTTATCCTCCACCCTCTGGCAAGCAAATATCTTGCTGCTTCCTGCTCACCAGAATTACTCAGTGTCATCAATATAGGGAACAGTGTGATGTTCTATGGAGCACCAAGATGATCAAGGCCCCTTTGGAGTCTTGTGACAGAAGGCAGGAGAGTTAACACAGCCCTGGGGACAGATTTGAATGTGTACTGTTGTCTTTCCTGAGGGTAAGGGAACTGCTTCTAGTCTTCCTTCCTTCACGAAATTAACAGCCTCATGCTAAATGGCAGGGGCTGTGTTGATCTGTTCTAGGAAAGCTAGCACATCTGGCACAGCATTCAACTGGGGTGACACTTGGTTATGTTCACCCGCACCTGCAATGATCCATCTGGATTTTGCAAGAGCCAGATTGGTGAGTTAAATGGAGACATCAAGGGACCACCACTTCTGTGTCCTTTGTGAGTGACTATAATCACTGCCATTCTGCCTGGCATGGGGAATCGCTTCTGATTTACTATCTTGGTGGAGATAGGGGGCAGTTTCCACTTGGCTGAATGGCTCTTATTTTAGGAAACCAGCGTGAGAGTTCTGCTTGCTGCTACGTACATCTATTCCACTTGTGTACTCAGGGACCAGGGAAGTAACCACCAGGTGGGTCTGGGGCCGGGTCTCCTTCCATCACCTGGCTTCTGTATGACCCACTCTTTCTTTCTTTCTTTTTTTTTTTTTCGAGACAGAGTCTCACTCTGTTGCCCTGAGTAGAGTGCTGTGGTGTCAACCTAGCTCACAGCAACCCCAAACTCCTGGGCTCAAGCGATCCTCCTGCCTCAGCCTCCCGAGTAGCTGGGACTACAAGCATGTGCCACCACGCCCAGCTAATTTTTCTATTTTTAGTAGAGACAGAGTCTCACTCTTGCTCAGGCTGGTTTCAAACTGCTGACCTCAAGCGATCCTGCCGCCTCGGCCTCCTGGAGTGCTAGGATTATAGGCGTGAGCCAGTGCGCCCTGTCTGTCCCACTCTAATATATGTCCGTGATAGCATGTTGGTCCCCTAAGGATATGTGGCAGCTCAGACTCTGTATTAAAAGCCTTCAAAGATCTGTGTATTCCCCTTTCCCCAGTGCACAGTTGCTCTGACAAACAGCTGTGAGCACCTTTAGGGGAAGAATGAGATAATTACTATGATACAAACTTGGTGTAGCATTGCAAGATTCTTCCTGAAGGAACTGGCCTCCCCTTCAACTCACAGGATCCATATCTGAAAAATGTTTTGCATCTGGGAACTGGGTGAGAGGTCATGATTTTCCTTTGCAGTGGCTGACATCAGCCTCTGTTTTCTCATTCTTGCTCATTTTTGGTTATATGTCAATAAATACCCTCCTTGGCTATCCTGCTATCTAGGAACACCATAGTCTCTTGGTCATCACACTAAATCTCTGCTACCATTCTGGTCTTTCTGCACATATGGTAATCCTGTCCACCTAGCCTCTGACAACCAAGTGTTGTGACCTGGCCTCTGCTCTGGACTCCTGTCATACCCGTTGACTCCAGGAAGCCTAGTTCCACGGCAGCTGCCACTACCATGAACTGTGATCTGCAGAGGACAGCCACCACTGAGCTGCAAATGTCAGTGGCCCTCCACCAGCGAGTACATTTGTTACCACTTTATCGAAGACAGTGTTTATGGGCCCTCATGAGGAACACAGTAGGCTGGAGGATCTCTGGCCTTAAATAACAATAATTCTATTCTGGCACGTCCATCTCCCTGAACCTTTCCCCAGTATTCTGCTAAGGAAGTTTCAACATCTCCACCCATAGCTGTAACCCATAGTTTTCCCTAAACTTGAAGAACTATCACAGAGGCATATTGCGACTGGCTTCTGGTATCCTTGCCAAGCCTTTAAAATGTTAAATCCTTAGTCATGGGATAGTCCTATATGGATGAACTCTCCCTTATTCTGCCTTATATTCCACCCCCGGACCCTAGTCCAACACCCTCAAGCTCCATGCCCAAGCACGTTTCCCCAGTGTCTGCTGCTAGAGGTTAGCCAGCTCCTGCAGCCGTTTTGGTGAATGATCCTTGTCTTCCCGTAGCTGGGAAAGTATTTCCCCACTTGGTCCATGATGCGACTTGACCATAGTTACTGGTCTGGAATCACAAAGGGGAGTCAGGGTCAAGTCTCAAAGAGGGAGAGTATCACCTTTCTGGTGTCTGCCTCAGACGACGACTCTCATGTTATCCAGGCAGGCGGAGGCTGCTCTCTTCCACCAAGGGTGAGAGGCCAGTTCTGATGGCCCAAAAGATTCAGGATCATCTCAGGGTTCCAGACAAGATGTTGCCATAGCAGGTCTCGGGGTCCTACTCCTTCTCTATCAGGACCCTGACCTGCCGTGGCTTTAAATATATAACCCTGCTACTCTTACAGTCATATTATAGGACTGATTTTCAGCACAGTCTGCCCTGCATAGGCTGCAGGAGATAAGTTTCCTTAAACCCTGCCATGGGGGCCTTCTGGCTTTTATGCTCTTCCTTCAGTGGGTAGTTGGCTTATGTGAGTCTTTTTTT
>NW_012151929.1:711531-733585 GCF_000956105.1 Propithecus coquereli
CTCTGGGGGAACTCAGGATTGTTATTATTAACGTAATAATAATAATATGAGCTGCAGAACCATCCCACCGGAAGGGTGAGGGAGCTGGGGTATTTATCCACCAACCCCCATCAGTTATTGGCTGAGGGTTACTATGGATGGGAATATAATCCCCCAAAGCTTTCAGAACACCCAGCAGGCTCTAGTGCCCAGAGTCCTCAGGTTGCCCGTTCTGGTAGTCAGAAGTTCACCCAGTGTACGCAAGAGCTCAGGGAATATGGGAGAGGCATTGACAACATCTAATACACCAAGGGAGGAATCCTGTACCGGGAGATACAACAATGGTTCCACTAAGCCAGAAGTTAAGACTCTCACTTGGGCTAAGGGCAAAGAAGGGGGTTACTTTCTGGGGTGGCTGATTCAGAAAACCAAGGGGAAGTTGGGTCACTACCACACGATGAAGGCAGGGAGGACTACGTCTGGAACCCAGAGGAGTCTCTGGTGTGTCTCTTCCTAATTCCAGGTCCAATAGTAAAAGTTAAAGAAAAATGATAACAATCTGGCCAGGAGTGGTGGCTCACACCTGTAACCCTAGCACTCTGGGAGGCCAAGGCGGGGGAATTGCTTGAGGTCAGGAGTTTGAGACCAGCCTCAGCAAGAGTGAGATCCTGTCTCTACTAAAAGTAGAAAGAAATTAGCCAGGCAACTAAAAATAGAAAAAATTAGCCAGACGTGGTGGCACAAGCCTGTAGTCCCAGTTACTCGGGAGGCTGGGGCAAGAGGATTGCTTGAGCCCAAGAGTTCGAGGCTAAAGGCTTTGAGCTGTGATCTCGCCACTGCACTACAGCCTGGGCGACAGAGAGCGAGATCCTATCTCTAATAAAAATAAAAGTCACAGAGAGAGGGACACTGTTACTGTAGAGACTTCATTTCCACTTTTGGGGGAGCCCAGCACACTGGTGGCTCCTCTGCAGAGTATGAGCCTCAACTCTACAGGGACCTACCTCTGGGCTCCTAGGTTGTGGTAACCCCACCTCTTCCCTTTTGCTCCCTCACCCTCGCTGCTTCCTGTAGTTACTAGTTCTGCATTGTCGCTGAGTTTTCTTTCTCTTTTTGCTTTTTCTGTCCTCCAACTCCTATGTAACCAATTCTCTGTATTAAATCCCCTCTATTTGAAATACATAATGTGGTTATGTATGTTTCCTGACTAAGCCCTGTCTGATACACAAAGTTACCATCAATGGTAGAATAGATAAATTGTGGTAAAGACATACATTGGAATAGTATGCAAGGAACATGAATCTCTCAAAGGTAATACTGAAAGAAGCAAGTCACACCTGAATTCACAGTATGACTCCATTTCCGTAAAGTGTAAACAGTGACAACACTAAAGTATATTCTTATCGATCCACACATAGGTGATAAAATATAAAGAAAAGCAAAGAAATGATTCTCACAAAAGTCAGAATATGAAAGCGGAATAAAGCTGGAGGACTCATACTTTCTGATTTTAAAACTTACTACAGACCAGGCGCGGTAGCTCACGCCTGTAATCCTAGCACTCTGGGAGGCTGAGGCGGGTGGATCGTTTGAACTTAGGAGTTTGAGACCAGCCTGAGCAAGAGCGAGACCCTGTCTCCACTAAAAATAGAAAGAAATTAGCTGGACAACTAAAAATATATAGAAAAAATTAGCCGGGCCTGGTGGCACATGCCTGTCGTCCCAGCTACTCAGGAGGCTGAGGCAGGCACATGCCTGTAGTCCCAGCTACTTGGGAGGCTGAAGCAGAAGGATTGCTTGAGCCCAGGAGTTTGAGGTTGCTGTGAGCTAGGTTGACCCTATGGCACTCTAGCCCGGGCAATACAGTAAGATTCTGTCTCAAAAAAATAAAAATAAAAAAAACTTACTACAAAGCTACAGTTATCAAAATAGTGTGGCACTGGCATAAAGACAGACATATAGACCAATGGAACAGAGTAGAGAGCTCACAAGTAAACTCTCACATATATGATCAAACGATTTTTAAAAATTTTTTATTTGATTTGATTTAGAGATGGGGTCTTGCTTCGTTGCCCAGGATGGACTTGAACTCCTGGGCTCAGGCAATCCTCTTTCCCAAGTAGTGGGGACTACAAGCATGTGCCATGATGCCAAGCCTCTGATCAAATAATTTTTGACAATAGTGCCAAGACCATTCAATGAGGAAAGGCCAGGGTTTTATTGTTTTTGTTTTTAACAAATTATGTTGGGAAAACTGGATATCCACATGTAGAAGGACAAAGTTGGCCCCATTTATAAAGAACCCAGATTTGGCCGGGCGCGGTGGCTCATGCCTGTAATCCTAGCACTCTGGGAGGCCGAGGCGGGCGGATTGTTTGAGCTCAGGAGTTGGAGACCAGCCTGAGCAAGAGCGAGACCCTGTCTCCACTAAAAATAGAAAGAAATTAGCTGGACAACTAAAAATAGAAAAAATTAGCCGGGCATGGTGGCGCATGCCTGTAGTCCCAGCTACTCGGGAGGCTGAGGCAGAAGGATTGCTTGAGCCCAGGAGTCTGAGGTTGCTGTGAGCTAGGCTGACGCCACAGCACTCACTCTAGCCCGGGCAAAAAGAGTGAGACTCTGTCTCAAAAAAAAAAACAAAAAAAAGAACCCAGATTTATTTCTTACAGTTCTGGAGGCTGGGAAGTCCAAGGTCAAGGGGCCCAGATCTGGCAAGGACCTTCTTGCTACATCATCCCATGGTGGAAGGCAGAAGGGTAAGACAGCACCAAGGAGAGGGAGGGAGGCCAGAACTTGTATTGTCATTAGGAACCCAAGATAACAGTGTTAATCCATTAATGAGGGCAGAGCCCTCCTGGCCTAATCATTTCTTAAAGGTCCCACCTCTCAACATTGTAGCATTAGAAATTAAGTTTCCAGCATGTGAACGTTGGGGGACACATTCAAACCATAGCAATAAGCAAAATGTGGTATATCCAAGCAATGGAATATTACTCAGTCTTTGAAAGGAGGGAAATTCTGTAATATGCTACAACATGGATGAACCTTACGGACATTATACTAAGTGAAATAAGCCATTCACAGATAAATAAATAAATACTGTATAATTCCACTTACATTTTAACTACTTTGAGTAGTTAAAATCATAGAAACAGAAAGTAGAATAGTGGTATCCAGGGACTAGGGGGACGGGGGAGTTACTCTTTAATGGGTGCAATTTCAGTTTTACAGGACGAAGAACTGTGGAGATGGATGGTGGTGATGGTTGCACAACATTGTGAATGTATATCACACCGCTGCATTGCACACTTAAAAAAGGTTACGATGGTGAATGTTATGTTATGGGCATCTTACCACAATAAAAATTGAAGAAAAACCCCAACAAAATAAACCCCCCCAAAACATCATAACCACCCCGCAGTCTGGAGGCAGGAGGAGGATAAGAGGGACTGCTGTAGGTGAGGCAAGGGGAAGGAGACAGAGGAAGGACCAAAAGATCAAGGCTGAGTCCCAGAGCTAAGAATTGAGGCTGAGGCTTGAGATCCCATGCTAGGAGTCAAGATGGCTCATCAGCCCCCAGGGTGTGAGACGAGGGTCTGGGACTTCTACAGGTCTCTCATCTCCTCTCCTCCATTTGTGCTAACAGAGGGTCCCTGCCTGCTGGCATATTCAGATGCACATCTGAATCAGTGTGGAGACACTGGTTACCACAGCAGAAGGTGAACTGAGTAGGCAGGAGAGTTGGAGAATAGCTATGAGCAGAGCCCTGGGATGGGCGTTCCTGAGGGCAGATGGAGAAATTGAGTAGAGCCCCTTTAATCAGCACAGAAAGGCTTTCTGCCTGAGCTGGGGACTTCAATGAGTGAAAGGGGATCCAGCTGAGAATCCTGGAACAGGTTGAATAGAGGAATGGATCAGGAGGGAGCAAGGATGTGAGAGAGCAATAAGGAGGCCAAGGGCATCAGGAAGCCAGACTGTGCCTCCACTCCCCCCACCTCCAGGTAAAAGCTGCAACCAATTTTGCAGGGAGCTCCTGGCCTTGCTCAATATCAAAGACCCCATTCAGAGAGGGTTGATGGCACCATGCAGCAATGTTGGCAACCAAGGGGTTAACCTTCGGCCAGCTGGCCCTGGGGTGGTATGAGGGGTCGGCTGCCACCCTCTCCAGTTGCCTTGGCACCGCCTTGGGCACCAGCTCTACTGCAGGGAACCTCCATAGAGTCCAGGGCCCTTAGCTGCCAGCCTGCTCCCCACTCTGTCCTCTGTCCAGGCGTGGGGTTCCTATGGCTTATCCTGGATTCCCATCCTCCACCCCAGGAGAGGTTGGCTACCAGCCCCCCCGCCGCTCCCGGCCTGGTGCAGACAAGTCAAGCCCGGGCAGAGACCCACAGATACGCACTCGGGTGCTCCTTAGCCTTCTGGGTTAACAGCCTAGGGCCACCTGCGCTCTCGGAACGCAGCCCCGGCCTCGCTGAGAACGCCGAGGCAGCACGGGTGGGGCCGGGGCTGGGGCGAGGGTACGCGAGGTGAGGATCTCGGTTCCCCAGGCAGCAGGGGGAGATGAATGACACACCGACCACGGGTCAGAAACGAGGAAGTAGAGGGGTCGGAGCTCAGAGACACCAGGCGAGGAGTCCCGGCCTTGAGCGTGGGGGTGGAGCACTGGCCCCCTCTTCCTCCTTCCAATCTCTGCTGCCCCGGGGACCCCCTCCGCCCTCTCTAGGGCCTCAGCCCGTCCCCCTCCCCCCAAACCCTGCACCCTCTGCGGATTGGTCCCCGGCCTGCTGGGGGGCGGGGCCGGGGGCTTAAGATTTTGACTCGTTTCCCGATCTGTGGAGGCGGGGGCAGGGGGGGGGGGGGGGGGGGGCGGGGCCCGGGGGCCCTGTCGTCACTGGCCAAGGAGGGCGGGCGGCTGGGGGAGGGGGGTGACGGGCCCCGGCTCAGCACCTCGGAGAGCTCCCTCCCCGGCCTTGTTTTGCTCCCGAATAGCCGCCGGGGCAGGGAGCGAGGGGCCGGACACCGGGCGCAGAGGCAGGGGGATGGCCGTGGTGGGGCCGAGGGCCCCCGGCGGGCAGAGGGCCCAGTCGTGATCCGGCGAGGGGTCCTGGGCGCCAGGCGGGGTGGGGGGCAGCGGGCGGCGGCAGTTGTGGCCGCACATCTGGATGGAAGCGAGCTTTGTCCAGGCCACCATGGCTCTGGGGCTGTCCTCCAAGAAAGCGTCTTCCCGCAACGTGGCCGTGGAGCGTAGGAACCTGATCACCGTGTGCAGGTGGGCGCCGCCGGCGGGCGGGGGATGGGTGGTTGGGAGAGGGCTTCGGGCGAGCTGCGGAAGCCTGGACGGAGCGTTCCCTTGGGAGGATCCACAGCAGCTGCGGAGCAAAGGGTTAAGAGGAGTGCGTGCACTGTCCCTCCCAGGCCTGGAACCGGAGAGGATTTGGAATTGTGGTCCCTACCCTTCTAGGCCAAGCCGGGCCTACGCCAGGCCTGGGGCCTGGGGGTGAGGGCCGTTTAATTGGCACTGCAGCTTCCTGTGAGAACCAGGAAGTGACATTGTGTGTGGGGGAGGGGTGGGGATGGTTGGCTCCCTTGCTGGGAGCGGGTGGCAGGGTGGGCAGCAGGGAACCCATGAGGGGGACTGAATGCCCTCCAAGAGTACCCTCATTGCCACCCCGTCAGCCTGGCCTCTCCGGGATGAGCTTTCCTGGGACTTTGCAATGCTCGAATCCTGGAGCAGGGAGGGCAGGGTCAACTGGGCATGTGGGCAAAGCCCCTGAGTGCATCCGGTGAAGGGAGAGGGGCACTGCACTGCCTTGGGAAGGACTGAGGGCCTGGGTCTCCTGGGTTCGAGGAGAGGAGATTGGGAGGGCAGGGCCATTGGTCCCTGAGAGTGGAACTGTTGCAGGATTGGGAAGATTCTCCCGCTTTCTTAGGGCCCAGGAAGTGATCCTTTCGGCTTCAACCCTGCAGTGACTCACCCTCCCTGCCCTGCCACCAGGAAATGGCCAGGTGCTCAGCCACTGTTTCTGCAGCCCTCCCTCACCCCCCATCCCGCACTCACCTCTCCCACTGGAATCCCCAAGCCAGTTGCCTTCTCCACCTGCAGCTCCCCCTGCCCTCGTGCCCACAGGGTGTTTCTGTCTCAGGGCAGGTGCTCCTGGGGGCAGGGCTCAGTCATCTTCCCTTGCCAGCCCCACCTGCCTGCACACAGGCCTCAGCCCTACTCCTCTTCCAGGAATCAGTGCCCACCGGATGCTCTGGCTCCTGGCTCCCATCCCTCCTTCCAGGGTCCTGGGCACCCACAGGACCATACTGCGTCTTTCTCACAGCAGTGTGTCCCTAGTGCCTAGCACAGCGCTGTACACACAGGCCTCCTTAAAAATGCCTGGAACGTATGGAAGGAGGGAGTGCAGCAATGGCTCAACCCAAAGTGCAGGCCACCGCTTCTGCTCTCATCCCCCCAAGCCCTGCTGGTGTGGTGTAAAACAAAGATTTCTGTCTCTGGGGTCAGATGGTCCTAAGTTGAATCTCTTACTTCATTAGTTATAAGCTGTGCAACCTTGGGGAAGTCTCCTAACCACTCAGGACCCTGGGTGCCCCATCATCCCCATTTTGGATGTGGCAGCCACACCAAAGAACGGTGATGGCATAATCCATGCAGGAGCAGCCCAGTATTTGGTGCATAGAAACAGCCCTGTCCTGATGACATTCTTCCTGTCCCTCTCTTCTCTCTTCACTCGCTAGGTTCCTGTCCTTTCTCTTGCCTGCCAGGGTAGCTGAGACTCCCGAGTATGTGGGGGAAGGAGGGGACTCTCCTTAGCCAAGGCTAGAGAAGCAGAGATTCTGGGGGACTGGAAGGGGGTTAGAGCTGGGGGCTGAAGGATAGAGTTTTGGGGGATCAGGGACATGACAGAGGCTCAGAAACCCCTCAGGCCCCTGCTGCCTCGTCACTGTCACGTGGTTTGCCTACAGCTCCCAGAACAGTTCCCTTTAGCAGGCCATGGGCTCCCCTGGGCCCTGGCCTCCCTGTCTCCATGGTAACCTGCAGCAGCCACTGCACCTCCTAACAGGGAGCACACCGTGGGGCTCCAGGGGTGATGACCAGCTCTGCAGCACCCTGAGGACAGATACCAGATGGCTGCCACGCTGAACCCAACCCCAGGCCCTCATCGAGACCTGACCCAGATGACCAGGAGCAATTATCCTGTTGG
This sequence comes from Propithecus coquereli, assembly GCF_000956105.1. Lineage (NCBI taxonomy): Eukaryota > Metazoa > Chordata > Mammalia > Primates > Indriidae > Propithecus > Propithecus coquereli. Next base: position 718,719 of record NW_012151929.1, read on the forward strand.
GGGGGGGCATAGTGAGGCCCAGATAATGCCCCAAACACACGCTCCCTCCTGGCAGGGCCAGCTTCCCACGCACAGCCCAGTGCCTCACCACCCCTGCCCAGGAGCCCATGTACACCCACCTTCTCCCAGCCCTGCCTGGGATCTGAACCAAAATTTAGTGAGGCAGGTGTTACTGTGTTATTGTTCCTGTTTGCACTTGGGAAGAGTGGCCTGGGAGAGGGGACAAAGGCCACGTGAGTGTCACAAGGAAACAGGATTTGAATCCAGCAGGCTGCCTTCCCCCAGTGTAACTCCGAGACTACCTAGCTCTGATCTTAGGCCAGACGAACTCTGGAGTGGGGGGGGGGGGCTCCACTGTGCCACTAGCCTGACAGCCTCAGAGGCCAGTGCTCCAGGGCTAGAGCCTCGTGGAGTGAAGGCCAGAGGATGGAGAAGAAGGGGCTGAGGGCCTCAGTAATAGTGACAGTCACCAGGAGGCCACAAGATGTAGCAGGAAGAGCTTTGGAATCAGACACACCTGCTTCACTCATGAGCTGTGTGGCTCTGAATAGATTGATTAACCTCTTGGACTGTCAGTTTCTTTATCTGTAAGATGGGGATGATGGGTGAGGCGACACATGCAAAGTATGGTGCTTGGCACATCACAGGGTTTGATGAACACGGGAAGAAAAAAAGGACAGTTCCAAGCAGCTCCCATATCCCTGGACACCCTGCCTCTGCTCTGCCACCCACAACAGGACAATAATGGGATGTTAGAAGCTGTGTCCTCATCGCTGCCCCACCCCACTGCAGGGATGGCAGGTGGAGATTGCAGGGTTAGAGACTGCAGAGGGAGCCTTAGGCTTTGACAGGACTGGTGAGAGGCACGGGGGTGCCTTGGCTCCAGTCCCCCAGCCCCAGTGGCTTGCCTGGGCTCCCTTCCTCCCTAAGAAGCCAGTGTCTGGGCCCCCAAGCCCCTTCCAGGGATCTGCTGTCCATGCCCCCTCCCTGCACCTCCCCCTGCCCCCCACCCAACTCTGCACTGCCTGTTCTGGGCAGCTGGTGTGTGGGAGGCCAAGCCGGGAAGGAAAAGGGGGAAGGGGGCATCCGTGTGTTGGGAGCCCACCTGGCCATCCACGTGTGCCCACGCTCCATGTGCACGGTGCCAGCTCACATGCCCTAGCACAGGTGACCCCTGTCCCCAGAATGGACTGAAGGTTGTTCTGGCAATAGCAGAAGACAGCTCAGGGCAGGAGCACAAATTGGCTTCTAACTCCTAGTTGACTCCCAACTCACACACGCCGAACTCGACTCCGAAGGGCGGTGGAGGAAGGGGCTCTTGGTGCCTCATCTTCCTACCTATTGTGTCATCCCCTCTCATTCCTTGCTCCCGAAGCTTCCTTTCTCTGTCTCCTCTCCTGTCACCCACTTTGTCAATCAGTCTCCCACCTGCCACCCTCTCTCCCCATCTGCCACCCTCTCATGCCACATGACGTGGCACCTCCATGGTCACTGTCATGTCACTTTTCTCTCCCTCTCTCCCCTCTGCCTCCCCACCGCATCCAAACCCTTCTCGACACTCTCTGCCCATCCCTCCCTCTCTGCCTGGCACCCTTCCCTTATCACCATCACCCTGTCTCCTCACCTGGCACCCCACTGCCCCGTCTCCCTGCCCCACCCAGGTTCTCTGTGAAAACACTGCTGGAGAAGTACACAGCGGAGCCCATCGATGACTCATCCGAGGAGTTTGTTAATTTCGCAGCCATTTTAGAGCAGATCCTCAGCCACCGTTTCAAAGGTGGGCCCGGTATCCCACCCTGCATTGCCTAGCCGTCTCACCTCCCGCCTTTAGCTGCCAGCTGCCCCTGATACACCCCATGGATTTCTGAACCCCATCGTTGACCCTGGCCCCCAACTTGGGCCATACACAGGCGCTCACGCACAGAGCTGGGAAGCGGGGAGAGGTCTTCTGCCCACAAGCCCCATCAATGGGCCTGCAGCTACCTGCTGGCATGCCCTTTGCCTACATGCATGTACATGCACATGCGTTTGGGGGAGGCACTGTGTGTGTGTGGCTGCTTATCCTTATGCATGTGAGTACCCCAAGACATGGGCCCTCTCCAGTATCCCTGGTCTTGCTGAGCCCCCTCCCTGCCCTGGCTCAGCCTGTGCCCCAGCAGGTCCAGTGAGCTGGTTCAGCTCAGACGGGCAGCGGGGCTTCTGGGACTATATCCGGTTGGCCTGCAGCAAAGTGCCCAACAACTGCGTGAGCAGCATTGAGAACATGGAGAACATCAGCACAGCCCGAGCCAAGGTAAGGGGCCCTGGGCATGCAGCCAAGTGGGGAGAGGGGGCCTGCCTGCTCCTTGGTCCTTATCCTCTGTCCATGGCCCTGGGGAGAAGGGCCACAAGAGGGCTACACCCGATGCTGAACACGTGGGTCCCCCTGGGGCAGCAAGTAAAGGTAAGCATGCCTTCCAGGGCCGGGCATGGATCCGGGTGGCACTGATGGAGAAGCGCATGTCAGAATACATCACCACGGCTCTGCGGGACACCCGGACCACCAGGTCAGACCTCTCAGGCAACTCAGACCAGAGGTCTCAGTATGCGTGTTTATTGCGTAAACAGCTGATCCTTAAGTTCCTGCAGCAACCTTCAGTACCTAGACTACAAGTCCCAGCACACACTGCTAGTTTCCCTCTTCCAGCCTGGCCTAAAGTCCCAGAAATACACTTTTAGCACTACCACCATCACTTCCAAGTCAGACTCTATGGCCCATTATCCACCGTCACTGCCCAGCCCCAGTCCTGTCATGCACAACTCTGCCCTTGGACAACCTCTGGAGGAGCCTCAACCTTGTGCCTTTCACGTGTGGGCTTTGCTCCGTGACTCACAACACACAGCCCTTCCGGCTCACCAAACAATGGCAGCAGGTCTGTACTTGCTACCCACAGACCAGAGTCCCAACGTGCAGGATTCAGTCCCAGACTGTGGGTTCACAAGGAAGCTGGGTCCCTGGGGCAAGGGGGTCCCAAGGCAGAATGTGCCAGTGTGGGAAGATGTGTTTGAAGCTGTCTGGGCACAGTGGGGGGCACTACCTCCCACTCCCAAGTGGCCACACCCAGCCTGATGTTTTCACTGTGTTCTATCCCTAGTCTACTTATCTCAGAGTTCACATCGGCGTAGTTTTGGAGCACCTACTGTATGCCAAGCACTAATGACTACGACTCAGTTTCCTGATTTGAAGGATCTGGGTGGCCCAGTACTTGGTGGAGAGGGGGTAGCTCGGAGGATTGGGGGAGTCTCTTCTCAGGGAACACCCATGCTGGTATAGGCGAGGACCAAGCTCTAGCCCCAGTGAGCCCCAGCCTGAGATGGTGAGACAAGATCCACACCTGAGTGGGATGGGGAAGGAGACACCTCCTTCCTGCAGGAAAGGTTTGCAGTAAGAGCACAAGAGAAGTCCCCAGGGTGGGGGCTCCCTGGGGGCTGCACCATCCGCCCTTCCCCTCTCCCCACAGACGGTTCTATGACTCTGGAGCCATCATGCTGCGGGAAGAAGCCACCGTCCTCACTGGGATGCTGATCGGACTGAGCGCCATCGACTTCAGGTGGGGTCTGCCTGTGGTGGTGGTGGTAGAGGGGGGCTGCTTCCCCCACAAATGTCCACACCCCTATCCCCTCATACCCGCCCCAACCCTGTGGCTCCTCTGCCCCAGCTTCTGTCTGAAGGGCGAAGTCCTGGACGGGAAGACCCCCGTGGTCATCGATTACACGCCCTATCTAAAGTTCACGCAGAGGTGAGCAGCCCGATTATTGGGGTGGGTGCGGAGAGGGGGCACGGGGACATCCTGGTTCCACTGCCGAGGAGGCTGGCGCGGGCGCGCGGTGGGCGGGGGCCGGCCGTGCCCACTGCTCGGTCCCCCAGCTACGACTACCTGACGGACGAGGAGGAGCGGCACAGCGCCGAGAGCAGCACGAGCGAGGACAACTCGCCCGAGCACCCGTACCTGCCGCTCGTCACCGACGAGGACAGCTGGTACAGCAAGTGGCACAAAATGGAGCAGAAGTTCCGCATCGTCTATGCGCAGAAGGTGCGCGGCGGGGGCGGGCGGGGCGGGGGACCGGGCCTGCGGGCCGCAGCCGGGACTGGCCCTCGCGCCCGGGCTGAGCCGGCGCCCCGCAGGGCTACCTGGAGGAGCTGGTGCGTCTGCGCGAGTCGCAGCTGAAGGACCTGGAGGCGGAGAACCGGCGGCTGCAGCTGCAGCTGGAGGAGGCGGCAGCGCAGAACCAGCGCGAGAAGCGGGAGCTGGAAGGCGTGATCCTGGAGCTGCAGGAGCAGCTGTGAGCGCCGCCGCCTGCCCTGCCCCTGCCCTGCCCGCCACCCCGACCACGTCACCCCGCTGCACCCCTTCATCGCCCCCATCGACTCTCGCATCGCTTTTCCTCTGATCTGGCCAGCTCCACCCCAAGATCCCCGCAATGACCTTCTAACATTGTCCTCAACATAAGATCCAGTGACTTCCAACAGCGCCACCTTCACCCTCAATTTCCCAGCACCGGCCAGAGTGGCCATCCAACATTACTGCAGGGACCCAGCATTACTCACAAGGACGTCTGACGTTACTGAGTGACCTTCAGCGTGACTGAGCCCTTCCCACTGCTCAGCACCCCTCCGATCTGCATCACAGGCCCCTGTCATCACCCACAGCGACCCCCGACCCCAGACCCCACCCCTACGGATCCCTGTAACATTTCTTCCCTACACCTTTTGGTCACTCTGACTTTCCATCATGACCCCCCAAGACTCCAGGGATTCCCACGCTTTTCTCCACCGACGCCCCCATCACCCCAGCTGACTCCTACAACACTCCATTACTCCCTCTAACTGCCGGTATTAGCGCACCAACCCCATCACCCCTCCACCCCAGGGTTACGTCCATTGCCTTCCAGGACCTGTCCCACCGACCCCAACACTGTATCCCCACTTTTGCCATTCAGGTTTCTTTCCTCCTCCACCCCTTGTTGAACCTCCCTTCCCCACGTGTCCTCCCACTCCCAGCCAGGCCTGACCCCTCCTCCCCCTCCCAGGACAGGTCTAATCCCCGGTGACCACGCCCCCCTGGCCCAGGGTTCCAAGGAGCTCACCACGCCCCTGGTCAACCAATGGCCTTCGCTGGGAACGCTCAATGGGGCAGAGGGTGCCAGCAACTCCAAGCTCTACCGGAGGTAAGTCCCAGCCACGCCGGGCCCGGGTCTGAGTGCGGGTGCCCCCGGGGAAGAAGGGCGACACGGTGGCAGGCCTCTGCCGAACACCAGCTCTCTGCTCTGCTGCAGACACAGCTTCATGAGCTCGGAGCCGCTGTCAGCTGAAGCTAGTCTGAGCTCAGACTCCCAGCGCCTGGGAGAGGGCAAGCGGGACGAGGAGCCCTGGGGCCCCATCGGTGAGCACCCCCAACCCGGCACCCAGCACCCAGCACCCCTCGAGGAAAGGCTGAGGCAAAGCCTCGGAGTCAGGCTCTGACCAGTTCCCTCATTCGCTCAGCCCTTTCTGAGAGCTTAGCACAGCAATTAAGAGCTTGGTTTGGGATGTCAGGCAGAACCCAGTGCAAATCCTGGCTGTGCCTCCCCTGGCTGTGTGAGCTTGGCCAATCACTTCACCTTGCTGAGCCCATTCGCATCTGTAAAATGGGGGTGTTGATCAAAATAATCACCAGTGTCAGCATACAGTGAGGGCGTGATGGCTTTTTGGTGTCGTGACATCCTCAAGGGGCTCACAAACTGCGGGATTCCTCAGCCTAACTGACTCGCTCTTGTCTCATGCACACTGTGAACTACTTGCCTGACCATTGTTTCCCCCTTTTCTTTGGCTGCCAGGAAGCTCAGAGCCAAATTAGTGGCTCCCTTCGAGCGAATGCCCAGGACTTCAACGCATGCATTTTGTGTTGACCTCACCCCTGGCTTCATCTTGGTTTTACCTATCCTAGTTTCCCCTGTGCCTGGATTTCCTGTCTTCTCTTTTTTATAACCAACCACACTGTATCGGATGACCCTAGATCTTCTCTAAGACAAGGCAGGCTGTGGACATGTAACCCCGTCACACTGTGTTTGTGATTGTCTGTGTGTCTGTCTCCCCACCAGACTGTGAGCTCCGTGAGGGCAGGGACCGTGTCTCGTCCGTTCTCTGTATCCCCAGTGCTTGGAACAGAGCAAGTGCTCACTGCGTGTTTAATAAATGGACAAAGAGAGAGGATGAACCTCAGGGGGAGACAGAGACATAAACTGACGATTACAATACAGTGTCCCCAGCATTGCGCATGGCATGGGCAGGTGCTTAATCAAGGTTTAATTGAATGTGGCAAATGCTCCAGAAGATATCAAGTGGGGGGGGGTGGGACTTGAGGGCTGCCCCTCCTCTGCCCACCCCCTTCCCAACTCACACACATGCAGACCCATTGGCCCGGCCTCACCCACCCTCTCTCCCCAGGGAAGGACCCCACGCCCTCCATGCTGGGCCTCTGCGGTTCCCTGGCCTCCATCCCCAGCTGCAAGTCCCTGGCGAGCTTCAAATCCAACGAGTGCCTGGTGAGCGACAGTCCCGAGGGCAGCCCAGCCCTGAGCCCCAGCTGAGGAACGGCGTGGGCAGTGCCAGCCCCACCTGCCAGGGGCCATGGACACCTGTCACCTTTCTTCAAGTCCCCCAATCCAGGCCACCCTTCCAGAGAACGCTGCCCACCCAGCCAGGGATCTCTTGGGGAAGACAACCCCCTCTTGCCTGTCTTAGCTTTCTGCCGAGGCGGCAGGGGCTGCAGCTGCCAACAGGAAGCTGGCTAGGCCAGGAGGCAGGGGTACCGAGGTCACAGGAGTCCCCTGGGGAAGCCTATTCCATTCTTCCCGTGACCCTATGCCTGGCCAGCTCCCTTCTGGACTCCCCTTCACTCCTTTCCCGGACCCTCCTCAGGAGCTGGTGGCCCAGCCTCCTCTGCACCCCCATGCCTCTTCTATTCCACGTGTCCCCTGGAGTCACTCCTTTCCCAGCACCTGGGGCAGGGGTTTGAGGGGATCAGGCAAATAAAAACCAGAGGACTGAGGGCAGCCTCATCTGTGGGCAGCTGGATGGGGCTCCGTCTGGGGTTAGGAGGCAGTGGAGCCGGTGCCTGGCCCATAACCAAGGTCGGACAGAACTAGCGCTGGCCGTGTGGGGGTAGGCAGGCCACAACGCAAGGAGTGGTGGCTTTTGTACGAAGCGTCCCAAGTATTAGGTCTGTGCAGGGCAGGACCGAGACACACAAGCACCCCTTCAACCCGATATCCTTTAATAACTCACTCAAGCCCAGGCTGAGAGGAAGCCGAGCACTCCAGGGGCAGGACGGAGATGTGCTCTGGCCGGGCCACATCCTTGACGTTGGCCTGAGCAATTCAGCCTTGGCCCAAACTTGCAGACCCCACTCCACCCTGCCCATGTGCTCCCTGACACACAGCTGATGAGATGCCGGGACTCTGCTCCCCATCTCCAACAACCCCTGGGCCCTCCAAGGGCACGCCTGCCAGCCTCACCTCCAGCCCAGTCACTCACCATCCCCGAGATGCCACCAGCCATAAAGCCAACTGTCAGGCCAGAGCCTGGCAGGTAAGCTACCCCTCCTCCTCTGTTGTCACTGAAGTGTGCCCTCTAACCCAACAGAGGGGGCCTTGCTAAGTTGGAGAAGTCCTCTTTGTGGGTGTCACCCTGGCAGCCACAGCCAGACCAGGGCCCCTCCCAGGCCACCTCCTGCAATTCAGGGCCCACTTTCCCCACCCCCCAAGGCCTCCACAGTCACAGGCACCAGGCAGAAGTTCATCATCTTTAGACTTAAGGAATTAACAGGGGTGGGGGAGACTAAGCCCGGCTCAGCTACAGCAAATACAAAGGGAAACACAAAGCAGGGGTGTGAGAGACAGACAGCAGATTTGGTCTCAAACTTGGAGAGTGGGCAAGTGGTGATCCTCAGGAGTGGGAAGAAAGCTGTGTCTGAGGATAGCTTGGGCGGCCCCCAAGGCAGCCCTACCCCCGGGGCTTGTGGGGAGGGAAGGGAAATGGTCCCTCCCCTCCGTGCTGAGGAAAAGGCACTTGGCTCAGTCTCCTCCTCCTGCTCGCCCCATCCGTGGAAAGAGGGGGTCCTTGTCTCCGTGCCCCTTCAACGGCCCAGGAGCCGGTCCCGATTGAGCCTCTGGAAGAAGCTTTTGCCAAACTCGTAAGTGCTGATCATGATGGCGCAGGAGGGGGCAGCCTTGATGATCCTGGGGAGGAAGCCTGCGGCAGGAGGGGCCAGGTCAGCATCCTAGGGGGCCTCCACCCACCCCCAGGGCAGGACAGGACACATGCACGCATGTGTGCTCACACACACTCACCTGCAAAGAGTCCCCTGGTGCCCGACTCAGCCCGGATCCTTCGCAGCAGCAGCCAGGTGGAGTCCACGTGCAGAGGTGTCACTGCAAAGGCCAGGTGGTCTCAGCAGACCCCACTTCACCCCGCTCACGCCCTGCCTGCTCACCCCTGCTAGGCCAGCCCTCACCTCTCACAGCCTCCATCGCTCCCAGTGCGACCTGGCGTTGGGTCTTCACTACGTCAAAGGGTAAAGTCAGCACCGCAGCGACCTGGTGGGGTGGGGAGAGGGCTTGGCTCCATTCCCAGGAACTCTGGCCCCTGCATCCCAGTGGGCTGCTGGGGCTGGGAGGGACAAAGGCCTCACAAGGTCTGGCAAGGACAGTGAGCGTGCTCCCTGACACACAGCTTGTGCGCTACTATGTAGGGACTTTCCTCCTGGCATCTCCAACAACCCTCGGACCCCCCAAGGACACCTCCAATAGCCTTACCTCCAGACCAGTCACTCACCGTCCCTGAGATGCCACCAGCCACAAAGCTGATGCCCACAGATGTCTGGTTCTTTGGCCTGAGCCCACTCAGCCAGCTCTTCACCAGCTCATAGTTGAACCAGTACAGGGCTGGGGGGTGCATATGCTCATTAGAGATGGGGGGCAGTGAGGTGGGCCTCAGAGGTCCCCCCTCCCATCTTGCACTGACGACCACTCCCTCCCAGTCCTGAGGCTGTCCGCTACGTGCCAAGCCCTGTAACAGGTCCCTGTAGAGTTAGCTCACAGAGACTTGGGCAGATACTCTCCCATTTCACAGACGAGAAAACTAAGGCTGGCTGGGCGTGGTAGCTCACGCCTGTAATCCTAGTACTCTGGGAGGCCAAAGCAGGCAGATCGTTGGAGCTCAGGAGTTCGAGACCAGCCTGAGCAAGAGCGAGACCCCGTCTCTACTAAAAAAAAATACAAGGAAATTATCTGGACAACTAAAAATATATAGAAAAAATTAGCCGGGCATGGTGGCACATGCCTGTAGTCCCAGCTACTCAGGAGGCTGAAGCAGTAGGATCACTTGAGCCCAGGAGTTTGAGGTTGCTGTGAGCTAGGCTGACACCACGGCACTCACTCTAGCCAGGGCAACAGAGTGAGACTCTGTCTCAAACAAAAAAAAAAAAGAACAAAAGAGAAAACTAAGGCTCAGAAAAGTGACTTCACGATCAGCAGTAATAAAGCAGGGACTTGGCAGTAGACCCTTGTGCATCCTCACCCTTACCCCATCCCCTGCCCCCCTGGATGCCTACCTGAGAAGGGCACATCTCGAAGGGCAGTGGGGCCCCAGCCCAGCCACAGTGAGCGCCAGCCACCCTGAGCCACTGCAGCTCGAACGCAGGCACCCAGCTCACGGTACGACACATGCTGTGCCTGCAGCTTTGTGCGCATAAGCTCCAGGGGACTGATCACGGTCACGGTGCCCACTGTTGGGGGCATAATGGGGAGAGGTCAGGTCACAGGCCCTATGTAGCATCGCCCAGCTGCTGCCCCAGGATCTAGGGGCCTGGAACAGCCCCCTCCCCCACAGCCTGGCAGAGAGGCTGGGTCACAGGTGGGGACAGAGAAGATCAAGGGCCCAGGGCTGTGCTCACGGCGGGCAAGTGCACCAGCCACCATGGGTGCGTAGAGGTCAGAGATCAGGGCTCGACCACACAGGAAAGCCTTGAGTTGGTCGTAGGCAGTGAAGTAGATGGCGGTCGCTGGCACAGTCATCACCCTGGGGGGGTGGACAGAGGTTAGCTAGGACTCCTAAGGGAGTCTTACGCATCCCTGCCCAGCCAGCCAATGGGGAGCAAGGGATCAGCAGGTACCAGGGCAGGACAGGCTACTCACAGGGTGGCTGGGAGGCCGCTCCACAGGGTCCTGGTGCCCTCATGCCTCACAATCTTCACAAAGGCATCCTGGTCAAGCGGGCGCCAGTCCAGGGGGAAGAGGATGGACATGGAGGAGGCCTGTGATGGGGCTGGCCCAAGCTGGACCTTTGCCTGATACCCTCAGCCTCTGCCCACAGCCCTGGGTCCTGCTGAAAGGCAGTCAGCCCCTCAGGCCTCTACATATGCAGTTCCCCAGTTGGGTGAACTCCTATTCACCCTTTAAAATCTCTTAGAGGAACTACTTTCTCTGGGAAGCCCTTACCAAACTGAATGGGCTACCCCTACATGCCTAGCACTACCCATTCTTTCCTAGGTCTGCTGCCTGGCCAAACTGAACCCCTGGGGAATGCCCCTGGTCCCACAGCTGCTCCTCACCAGGGTGCCAGTGAAGCGGGTAGGGTCCTGAAACCAGGTGGCACAGCGGGAACCATTTGGGCACAGGTACAGGGGCTCCAGGACACCATTGCAGTATAGGAGACACTTCCCTGTGGATCGGAGAGAGGAGGGCACTGGGGAAAGGCAGGGGGCATTAAGATGACAGGGCCCTGGAACCTTGCAGGGAGGTGGGGAGCCCCTGCCCCTGGAAGGCCAGCAGAGGCTGAGATCCCTGTGTGGACACTCTGTTGGCTGAGGTGACCTGGAAGTAGGGGCTGGTCCATGGCTGTGGGACCCACTGGTGCCCTGGGGACACTGGGACTCTCCCTCCCCTGCACCCTCCCAGGCTTCCTATAGCTTGGGGCACTCACATTTGGCATAGGAGAGGCTCCAGAGTCTAGAGGAAGACACCAGCTCTAAAATATAAGGCAACCCCTCAAGTTAGGAGAGCCCTCCACCCGCCCCAGGGACCCCATCTCTGGGAGAGCCTTCTTTTGCCCAGGCACCACCCGCCATCGGCTCCAGGGTCAGGTACTTACCACTGGCCACTGAAGGACGCTGAGACTGCAAGCGGACCTTCACCACATCCAGGGGCGTCACTGGAGAGGAAGCAGGTCTACTGAGGACCCCACCTGTGACCCCTTCCCCAGGACCCAGCTGCCTCCAGTGTCTGGTCTGCCCCAATCCCCAGCTGCCCGCATACCACCTTCCCAGGTCTTACTGAAAAGGGAGGTGACCACAGCCCCAGCGCCTGAGGCCACCATGTGTTGGAGGGGGCTGATGCCCCCAGGGTCCTGGTCAGCCATCTTGTAGCTTCAGTCCTGAAAACCAAACCTCAGTCAAATGGAGCAGCGGCTCACAAAACAGAACTCAACCGGAGGGCCAGAAAGGAGGCACAGGCGCGCGACTTTAACCTCCCCCGCCCCCCATCACTCACCAAGTTTGAATTACCACAATACACTGACGAGGGCCTTCTAAAGTTATCGTCAGCTCCACTTTGCCAATGGGGAAACTAAGGCTCAGACTGAGCAGGTGACCTACCCAAGGTCACTTCAGGAGCAGTTTGGGAGGAAGCTAGCACAGCCTTCCTTTGGTTAATGGCAATAACGGCCCCAGGCCGTTCCCTCAGCCACATCACGTGTGCTTACTCTGCAAGACCTAAGGGCAGATGCGGGCCTTCGGCCCTTGGGCCCAAATATCAAAACACCTGAGCCACCGCGCCCTGCACTCCAGCACCAGGTCCCCGGGCGGGCACGTAGAGCCCCGAGGGCAGGCGTGGAGAGGTGGGACCGGGCCTCGAGCGAAACGGGTAAATGAATCTGATCAAGAAGGGACCGTCACCCCCTCGGGCCTGCAGGCGGAAGTGCCCAGAGCTCCCCCGCACCCCACCTCGCGAAGCTACACGGGTCAGGCCCGGGCCTGGCTGGGAAGGACAATCTTTCTGCCCCCCTCTCCGCAAGTACAGGCCCGGGGCTCAGCAGGGAGGCTGGGGAGCTGGGACAGGGAAAAGGGATCTCTCTCCTCGACCCCTGGTGACACTCCCTGGCCCGGACCCACGCACAGGGCCGCCGGGTGAGACAGACTACGTCGGCCTAACGGCCTGCGGCTCTAGGCCCCCAGCCCCGGCTCCTGGGACCACCAGAGAGACCCTACTCCCGCCTCCGCCCCTAGCCAGCCCCAGACCCGGCTTCGCCCCGCCTACTTGGCTCTAGGCCGGTGCTCGCGCGGCGCGGCACCCGGGGCCGGGCCTGCCCATAGCCGCTCCGCGGCCGGTGCAGGCTCCGCGAGCGCTCGCCCAGCACCGAGGCCGACTCCGAAAGCGGCCGAGTCGGCCCCGCCCCCAGACCCCGTCGCACGGCCCCGCCCCCCGGAGGGCCGACCGGCCGCACGCCCGGAGAGCTGCAGGCCCCTCCCACTTGCGTCCTCCGCCAGGACCCGCGGTGTTCCCGCCCCTGTGCCCCGGCCGCCGGGGCTGATCGCGCTCCCGCCCTGCACCCCTTGAGAGCTGCGGGCCAAGGTGACGGTCTCCGCGTCGCGCTTGACCTGGCAGCGGCACCTCACTTGCTGCGTATTCTCAGAAGTCCCACCCCACCGACATCCCGGCCGAGCGCCGCCCGGGAGCCCCACTGCCCCCGCGAACGCTCGGGACGGTGAGAGTAACCGCGTCCCTCTGCGTCAGGCTGCGCGGCGGCGGCGGCGACAGCGAGGCTTCAAGGCGAAGATCAGGCAACCACGGCGGACCTCTACCTGCCGGGCTGCCCGCCGAGGTGTCGCGGCTGCTCAGAGATTGGCCGGGCGGGATTCGCACCATCCCCGCTTGCTGGCGAGGGACGAGCCGCAGCTCAAAGCCAGTTGGCAGCCGCGGGCCCGGGGGTCCCTCGTGCGCCCTCGGGCAAGTTGCGCCAGCGCTGCGTGGGGAGACAGGGAATCGACGGTTTCGTATGGGTCATTCTCACATCGTTTGTCTCTTCCGAATTCCAAAACTTTCTTAAGTAGGTGGTTATTCAAATGTATTGCTCTATCTTATGGAAGGTGAAACAGGCTTGAAGCGAAGAACCCGGGATTCAGACCGGCCCCTGCTTTCACCCCAGCAGACTGCTACTCGGGGCAGCGTTTCCGACCCCGCTCCTCGGGGGCGGGACGCGTTTCTCTCCGGTGTCAGCCTCGCCCGGGAGACCGCACCTCCCGTTTCGCCTTGAAGACTTTCGCGCCGTCGGGAGTATTTGTCCCAACACGGAAAAACGAACACGGGGTGCTAGCTTGCGCCTTTAAGAAGGGTAGGCCGTGGCTTTGACGTCACTGCTTTCTCCGCCCCTCAGGCCCCAACTGGTTCTGTCCGGCGCTGGAGCCTCCCTGGCTGCCGGCGCCTGCCGTGTTAGCACGTGGATGCCGACGGGCCAACTATCAGCTTTCCCTGGGAAAAGGCCTTAGCGCTCCCCAAGGCTCCGAAACTCCTGCTTTGGGGACACGGAAAGAGGGATCTGTGGCCTGCGAAGTGGTGCTGGTCAAAAGGACGCTTTCCATTCCCTTCCATCCTCAAGCTGAGTTCAGAAATGGCACAAAATAATTTTTAAGGAAAGAACCCAGGCCCCATTAACATTCTTTACCACCTCAAAGTTTTCGTTTACCTAGCACTTTCACAGCCAGCAGCCAAGAGACTATTCTCCCCATTTTAAAGAAGAGGAAACTGAGGTCCTTGTGTATCATGACTTTCCTAGTGTGGAGTAAAACCCAGTTTGTCCCCCAACAATCTCCCATTTTACAGATGAGAAAAGGGAGGCCCCAGAGGTCAATTGCACCAAGATCACCCAAATGAAAGAGTCAGAATTCGAACCCTTACCTGCCTGAACCAGACAGGTTCCCACCCTGTCCCCTTGTCAACCGACACTCTGCTCCAGCAGCACCACTTCCTGCGACAAGATCAGAGCACATGGGAGGCAAGGACCTGGCTTCCCACCTTAGCTGCCACCTGCTAGCAGGTATCTTAAGGACTCCAAGCCTTGGTTTCGCCATTTATAAAATGAGCCAGTCTGGCTACAGAGCTCTGCTTTGCTGGGAGAGTGTGGATTAATGTCTGTCCATGGAAGGCAGCTTTGGGCCATAACTGTCAAAATTCTAAATGCCCAAACCCTTGACCCAGCCAGGCTGCTTCTACGAATTTCTCTAGTCACCTGCTCACACAAGTGCAAAATGATATATGAACTCAGCCTTCGTCATTGCAGCCTTGTTTGTAACAACAGAACGTCCCTCAAAAGAGAACTGTTAAGTGTATGGCAATATGTCCTGGTGAGGAATACCACACAGGCTAGTAAGGGCTGCAGATCTCTATATCACGATGTAAAACAATCTCAGAGACAGTTAAATTAAACAGCAGGCCCTGAGAGGGAGCCCCACAGTCTCTCTGAACAGCAGCGTTACACCCTCTAGGGGACATTTTTGAAATTTTTGAGGCCATTGCAATTCCTGGTTGTCACAAGATTGGAGCTTCTGGCACGTGATGCTAAATGTTCAACAAGGTCTTTCCACAACAAGAATACCTCTCAGCTCTCCTCTTTCTGGACAATCACATGCATGAGAAACTCATTCATAATTATGAGACCTGGAAGCTAGATCTATTTTACTCACATCTTTTTTGAACAGTTTTAATATGGTGTACATTGAATTTTCCAGAAATAAAACCACCATGCAATCCTCAGGAGGTTTAGTTGTCGTCTTCATGAGAACTTTACCAAGGGC
>NW_012151929.1:734155-798852 GCF_000956105.1 Propithecus coquereli
AAAAAAAAAAAAAACAAAAAAACCAAAGAACTTTACCAAGGATTATTTACCATTTCAGGAAATCTTGTCCTGGTGACCACCTGGCCTGTGTGAACTTAGTCACTGACACAACACCCCAGCAGCAGAGATCATGTGTGTTTGTCAACTTACATTCTCATGTGTAGTCAAGCCTGATCTTTTACATGCAGAGATACATTATTTTCTTATAAATTACTTTCTTTTATTTTTCCTCTATGTTACAGCTTGACCTTTCTATGGGTTTCTAAAAATGGTGTGTGTAGGAAAGGAAAATTATATTATCCATGAGTATCATTTCTGAATCTTAAAAGACAGCTAGAAAGCAGGTATTACCAAAAGCAGACTTTGAATCTAGTTTTGTTAAGAACCTTGCAAAGGACACAGAGCTTACTGAGCACCACCCAGTCCCGTGCATTGGTATTGTCTGCTGGGGGCTGCAGTTCCGGCTACCCAGTGTGACCCAGGCTGTCTGGAGTAAGCTGGCCACCAGACCAGCATGCCAAAGAAGGAGCATTTGTCTTAGCTGGGCACACACCGAAAGCCAGGTCCATATGCATCTCTCTTTCTTTTTTTGTGTTATTGGGTATTTCTCTTTCTTTCTTTCTTTTTCTTTTAAATTTTTGAGTGTTTCTTGTGAGCCAAATGCCGGGATACAGCAGCGAATAGGCCAGATAAGGTACCTGCTCACACTTTCTAGTGCAGGAGACACAAAAAAACTGAGTAAATAAATAAGACAATTGCAGGCAGCCAGGGCACCTGTTAGGACAAAAACAACAGGGTCACGTGATAGAGAGTGCCTGGGCCAGACTAGAAATAGGGGAGCCCGGGGGTCAGGGAACATCAACAGAGATACACCCATGGCGGGGGCCAAGGAAGGGTGGAGCAGGCTGGGGCGGAGGGAGGCATGCAGGTGAGACACTGGGATGTCACATTAACCTAAATTGACGAACACAGGCTCTGGGTCAGACCTGGATTCGGCCCAGCCATGTGACCTCAGGAAGGTTGCTTAACTTCCCTGAATCTTAGTTCTTTCATTGTAAAACAGGAATGGTAATTGTACCTACCTCAGAGGGTTGTGTTAAAGATTAAAGAAGAACTTAAAGATTAAACAAGAACCTGGCGCAACATAAATTTCAACAAGCACTAGCAGGACCTACTTTTAATTTTATTGATTTATTTATTTTGTAGAGAGAGGTCTCCTATGTTGCTCAGGCTGGTCTCGAACTCCTGGCCTCTAGCCATCCTCCCACCTTGGCCTCCCAAGGTGCTAAGATTACAGGCGTGAGCCGCCACATCTGGCCAGGACCTACTTTTTAAAAACGCTGGGATCAAGTATACCAGCGATTATCCTAGCATACGAGATTGAATTAAAGTCCCCTGGTACACACTGGAGTTGAGGTTTCTCTGCTAACTTACCTGGTCTCCTTTCTGGGCCTCAGTTTATCCATCTGTAAACCAAAAAGAACGATACTCCTGGCCCGACTCCTTCCCGAGGTTGCTGAGGTTGGGAAGGTGGTTGGTGACTGGGAAAGGGGTCCCGGGTGGGCAGCTCCTTCCTCCCCGGGGCCCTCCTTGCAGCTGTCTCCTCTCTGGTCCTCTCTGCACTCCTGCAGAGACTCTGACCTGACCTCTCTGAGCTGCTTGAGGAGGACAGTTTCCTCACTAGGCCCTGGCCCATTGCTTCAGAGATAGGTCACCATGTTAACAAGAGGAACTCTTTTGATGTTCTAAAAAGAATCCCTCCTGTTTTTAATGTACCAGTTTACAAGCTTTCTTCACATTCGTCATCCCATTTGAATCTCATGTGACTGTGTAGAGGGCACACGGGGGTCACCGTGTACCCGTTTTACAGATGAGGAAACTGAATCTTGGAGGAGTTAAGTGGTCTGCACAAGTCACTCGGAGCAGATACCTCCTGGCTCCCAGGGGGCCTACCCAGACGGGCTGGGGGCGCTGAGGGGGGCTGAGAGGGCTGTGAGGGAGGATCAAGCAGTGAGCAGAGCTGCTGTCAGTGTCCAGTGGAGCTGGTGACATGAACAAAAGCCCCGGGATCCGATTGACTTGGACTCAGACGCCGACACCACGCTGCCTGGTTGGCGACCCTGGGTAAGCCTCAGCGTCCCGTGCACGTGTGGAATGGAGGTGGTGCTTTGCGTGTTGTGCTGAGAATTCCGCGTGCAGAACAGTCCCGATTCTGGCTCTCGCCACTCCTGCCTCTGGCTCCCTAAGCTCATCGGCGTCCGGCTCTAACGGTCAGTGTGAGCCAACAGTGCCCGCAACCCACACCGTCCACGTGCTGCCCTGGACAGCAGCTGGGCCCCGAGCCCTGCAGGGACCACCTGGAGGCGTAACTACCCCCAACCACCCTCAAGTTCAGAAAAAGGCACAGGGTGGGGAGGGGTACTCAACATACCCACAGGGACACATGACACTGGCCGGGCCACCAAATGGGGCCAAACCTCTCTTGGGTCTTCCAGGCCCAGTGGCCACCCCGTCCCAGGGGAAGGACACGGTGTCCTTAGATGTGGGCCAGGGGCTGTACGATGGAGGATCGGGAAGGGGCGAGGACCTCAGTCCCTGTCGTCTTTGGTTTGGTTGGGTTTTTTTTCTTTCCACTCTAATGGGATCAGATTTTATATCATTAATTTTGTAAAATTTAACCAGAAAATGAATTCCTTTGTCCTGACAAATGGAATTTGCTTGTCAAAATTCTTTCACACATAGGAGTGCTGGAGAAGGACATGACAGTTTATTGAGAAACTACTGTGCGCCAGGCGCTTCACACAGATCACTTACCACACTCGGCCCTCCCAAACACCCTGGGCGTAGGCGCTGCAATGCCCCATGTCACAGATGAAGGTGCTGAGGGTCAAGGAAGTAAGCCACAGTCATCCAGTTGGCAAGGAGCAGAGCTAGAATTCGAGCACAGCAGGTGGTGAACAGTCTGGCTGCTCTGATGCCAGGCCACCTTCCGGGCCTGAGGGAAAAAGCTGACTCTTGTCCTCTGGCACCTGCCACCTGCCTGCCTGGGAGGGAAAGATGAGAGGACAAGAGTGCTGCTTCGTGTTAGAATTCGATTAAAATGTATTTGCATGTGACATTTTGTTTAAAATATCATGGAGTGAAAAAACAGATGAAACAGAAGAGTGACCTGCCCACTGTCACTGGGCAAGTTCATGGCCTATGCCGGGATGGAACATGGGTCTCCTGACTTCAGCTAGTTCCTCTGTCCCCAAATACCCTGCCACAGCCTCTAGCCCAGGCACCGGCCTGTGCCTGCCTCCCCTTGTCCCACCCCTCCCCCCAGCTCTTTTTCCTCCTGAAAAGGGACACTCTGCCCTGAAATGGAGCCTCCCCGCCCCACCCCCACCCGTGCATTGGAACAGGTTGGGAAGGACACCCGTCTGCTCCTGCCATCTCTGCCTGCCTGGCCTGTGGGGAGCTGGCCAGAAAGATGGAACCCCTGGGAGCAGGGGTATGTCCAGCATGGGGGCTTCTGGAGACCTGGGCACAACTCCCAGCTACTGCTAGAACTAAAAAATGCCTGCTGCTTTTAGAGCATTCAGTTGACAAAGCATTTTCCTATCCTTAATCCCTTTTGATCTTTATAATGAGGAAGGGACTCCCCGGGAATCCGCATTGCATTTAAAATTGGAGAGGCAGAGATCGAGAGCGACCTGAGCCTACAGCCAGGACAGGATGTATAATTTGCAGGGTCCAGTGCAAATGAAAGCATGGGGTCCTTTGTTAAAAAATTATCGAGAATTTCAAGACAGCATTAAACAAAGCACAGGCCTATTCTAAGCACGGGGCCCTGGTCACATGCCCATGAAGCCGGCCCTGCCAAGACCCAGAGCCCTGGTGTGGGCACTTTACAGCTTATAAACCCTCCGGCTTTGGCCTGAGCCTCGCTGAGCCTCGGTTTCCACTCCTGTGATGTGTGGAGCGCTGAGCACCAATCTCCCTTCCAGGCCAGCTTTCTGGAACAGCTTAAAGCTCCCATCCCCTAGGTATCCCCAAGTAGTCTCTCCCCAAACCAGCCCTCCCAGCCTGGCTTCCTGGCCCTCTCCCCTCCCCACCCTTCAGAAGTCCAGAAAGGTTGGGTGACTGTGTGACTTTCTCTGGACTCATCCAGTCTCCTGTGTCAAGCTAGGGTTTCAGCGTATGACTCAGCCTACCCCTCATGCCTCCTTGGAACAGAGCTGGAGGCCAAGCCCGCAGGCAGGCCCGTCAGGTGCCAGAGGATGAGAGCAGGCGGTTCAGGAACTGGGGCAACAATTGCTCACACCAATGTGACTCAAGAGGCAAGGGGAAAGAAGGGGTGGGGGCAGGGAGGCAGCTGTTTCTGTGCCCTCCCTTCAGCCTTGGCCTTGCAGGGTTGCCAGATTTAGCAAAGAGACAAGATGCCCAGGTAAGTTTGATTTTAGATGCACAATGAAGAATGTTTAAGTGTAAGTATGTCTCAAATATTGCATAGGACACACTTACACTGAAAAATGCACTTTTAATCTGAAATTCAAATTTAACTGGGCATTCTATATTTTATCTGGCAACTCAAGAGCCTGAGGTTGGGAAGCCCCTGCCCTGGAGCAGCTGTGGCTCCTCTGTGGGGGCAGAATAGTAATTGTGAATGAAGAAAACCCTGAAAGGGCAAGTGGAAGAATGAGCCAGAGGGTGAAAGACGGGAAGGAGGGACAGAGAGTAGCTGGCCAGGCCTTCGCCCAACGTCCATCTCGCAGAGTAGCGAGCGGCTGACCTGGAGGAAACTCTTAGTCCCAGGGGCACACGGAACAGGAGGGAGGTGTGATTTCACCCCCAGGGCCCTCTCTATACCAGGCTCTGTGTGACCTCCTGTCACTTGTCACCACCTCAATTCAGGGCAGGGCTGGCAGCTGGGGCCTCGTATAGCTGGGGCTGCAGCAGGAATAGAAACAGACCAGGAAGTGCGTATTTATAACTCAAGCAAGGGGAAAGAAAGAAGAAGAAAAAAGCAGAAGCCACAAAGGAAAAGATTGATCAATAGATTTCAGATGACATAACAACACAAAAGGCAACAGATTGGGAGGAAATGTCTGCAACATACATTAAAAATGTAACACCCAGAATATATAAATAGCTCCTACAGTTCAACAAGAAAGATACAAACACTGCAGAGAAATGAGCAGAGGATTATGCAAAGGTTAATTTTGTAAATCTACGTGGGTGCTGTTTTTGGATGAGATTCATGTTTACATCAGTGAACTTTGGGAAAGGAAATTGCCCTCCATATGTGGATGGGCCTCACCCAATCAGTTAAAGGCCTGAATAAACAAACAAACAAACAAAGACTGGCCTCCCCAAGCAAGAGGAATTCCCACCAGCAGACTGCTGGCCCTCAGACTTCAACTGCACCATTGGTCTCCTGGGTCTCGAGACTGCCAGCCCACACTGAGGAATTAGGATGGTTATAGTAAGAAAAACAGATGATAACAGAAGATAATGAATGTTGGTGAAGATAAGGAGAAATTCAAACCCTTATGCATGGCTGGTGGGAATGTGAAATGGCGCGGCTGCTTTGGAAAATGGTCTGGTAGTTACTCAAAACGTTAAACACAGAATTGCTATGTGACCCAGCAACTCCACTTCGAGGTGGAAATGAAAACATGAGTCCACATGAAAACTTGTATAATAATGTTCACAGAAGCATTATTCATAATAGCCAAAATTTCAACAATGGACTAGATCAAGCAGAAGAAAGAATTTCTGGACTTGAAGACAGGTCTTTTGAAATACCACAGGCAGACAAAAAAGAAAGAAAGAAAGAAAGAAAAAAGAATAAAACAGAAGGAACAAAGCCTATAGGATTTATGGGACACCAGTAAGTGAACAAATATTCATATTACAGGCATTCCAGAAGGAGAAGAGAAGAGAAGGGAAAAGACATTCACAAATCTGGATCCATCCCTTCCGGTATAGAGAAGAGGTTAGAGTTGGAACGGCCCTTCCAGGAACAATTGCTACACAGAGAACAATATCAGAAAAAGTTCAAGAACAGAACCTACTCAAGTAAGAAATGCAAGGCGCCCTGCATGTCTTCCAGCCCCAAAGATATGTGGACAGGTTGGACATTGGCTTGAATCTAGTCAGTGCTACAGCATTTGTGCAAAGCCGTACAATACCGAAATGCCATTAAGAGTTAATGGGAAATCCTGAACCTAAAAAAAAAAAGTGAAAACATCCAAAATGTCCATTGACCGATGAATGAGTAACACATTGTGCTTTATCCATACAGTGGAATATTGTTTAGCAATAAAAGGGAATATCATACATGCTATGAGATAAACTTTGAAAAAATGCTAAGTGAAATAAGCCAGTCACAGAAGATCACATATTATAAAATTCCATGTATATGACATGTCCAAAATAGGCAAATCTACAGAGATAGAAAGTAGATAAGTGACTGCCTAACGCCAGAGAGGGTGCAGAATAGGAAGTGACTACTAAAGCCTTCTGGAGTGATGAAAAATGTTCTTAAGTTGATTGTAGTGATGGTTGAACAACTCTGTTAATATATTAAAAACCATTCAGTTGTACACTTTAAAAGGGTGAATTTTATGGTATATGAATCTTATCTCAATAAAGAAGTTATTATAAAAAAAGGAGAAAAAAATTGGAAGGATTATTTGTACTGACATGGAATGGTCTCCAAAATGCATCGTGAAGTGTAAGGAGCAAACTGTAAAACATTACATGCAGTACGATCCCATTTTTGTATTTGAGGCGAGGTCTCGCTCTGTTGCCGGGGCTGGAGTGCGGTGGCCTGATCATAGCTCACTGCAACCTCAAACTCCCGGCTCCAGTGATCCTCCTGTCTCAGCCTCCTGAGCAGGTGGAAGTACAGGAATGCGTGACCACACGTGGCTAATTTTTCTATTTTTTTGTAGAGATGAGATCTCGCTCATGCTCAGGCTATGGAGGCATTCTTGAGGACCTTGGGAGATGTTCCACAGTCCTCAGGGGAACTGTACCCTCACCGCTGAAGTGCCCTAGGTTCATTGCATCCGTGTGACAAGCTCTTTTAGTAAATGTATTTCACACTTTCTTGCCATGGTGATCCTAGTAACTGCACGATTCAAACGTTTCTGAATGCTCGGGTTCATATCTTGACTATTAGTTACTGTCCTTAAGGCACCCAGGACTGTTTGCCTCTACAGTCAATGTCCCTAGGACATTGGCCTTTAAAGTTCTTTAGTCTGCTTTTTGCTATTTTTTTATTCGATGCTTTTAATCCTGGCTAACCTCAAAGTGACTGCTTTTGGAAACTTCAATGCACACAACCCCTAGTCTTTCTATAATCTACTGTTGCTGAGAAATCAGATAACAACAGTTAGTAAAAGTATATGAAATAAGAGAAAAAAGGCTCTGCACAAGAAAAACTTTGAGCTCTCTCGTAGAAGTTTGTGATCCTTAAGAAAAGAGCAGGTTTTCCCAACCTCAGCGCTATTAACATTTTGGGCAGGATAATTCTTCACTGTGGGAGGTTGTTCTGTGTATTGTAGGATGTTTAGCAGAATGGTAGCCTCTACCCGCCAGATGCCAGTATCCGTTCCCCCCAAGTGTGACAACTCAGAATGTCTCCAGACATTGCCAAATGTCATGGGTGGGCAAAACTGTCCCTGTTTGAGAATCATTGCTTTGAAGTTTAGATTTTGTGATCCCTGTTTCAGTTAGTTTAGGGATTTTTTTCCTGTTCGTATTTTTCTCTGATTTTGTGTAGTTGTGATTAAGTTCATTTATTGATTTGCCTAACATTTCATGAAAATCGCGCCTGTGTGTGTATGTGTGTGTGTGTGTTTCAATAGAAGCATAAGCTATACTCCCTAGCCTCTGGATATACAGGAAGGAAAATAAGCACAAATGTGTCACCAGGGCACAGATTCGTCCTAGACCCTTTGCAGGTGCCTTATCCACTCTCTGGACACTCTCTAGCGCCAGGCTAAGAGCCCCTGCCACACGACTCCATGCTCAGCCACTCCTTCCCTGCTCCTGCCTGGCCCTCAGCGCAAGCTCCTGGTGCAGCCTGCAGGGCTCTCCATCTGCTCTGTGTAAGAAAACACTGCCCTTCCTCCACCGCCCAGCACCAGGCTTTCCCTGGACCTCTCCTCCCTCTTGGCCCATCTCCCATCACCCATCTCTGCCTGGCCCAGGCCCTTTGGCACTGAGCAGTCTGGCTCTTGTCACTGGCTAATCTGGTCTGTGTGGTACATTTTCTCTCCTCACCCACCATACCAATTCCTCGAAGGCAAGGCCGACTGAGACAAGGAAGCCACTTCCGCTGTCAGCTCCCACCCAGACCAGCCTGTGCCAGGCACCCAGCAGCTCCTCAAGCCCACTGGCATTGAATGTGGCATTCAATCCCTGCCAAGGCTTCCCTTCCCATCTGGTTTCCTAGGGCTCTTTCCAACAACCCCTCCCCACCTGCCAGTTTAAATCCTCCCAGATTCTCAGCTCAAGGAGGTGCTCCCAAGGTAGAATTAAATTTCGTGCCCACCTGCAGCCAATCTACCGCGTCGCCCTACACACATCTACAGCACCTGGCAACCGACTTTGTACCTTAAATTAGATTTAGTCTGAATCTGTCCCTCCCCCTGCCATGAGCACCTTGAGGGAAGGGCTTGGCGGGGGTGGGGGGGGCGGTTATCTTTAATTTTTTTTTTTAAGAGACAGAGTTTCACTCTGTCCCAGGCTGGATTGCAGTGGTGTGATCACAGCTCACTGCAGCTTTGAACTCCTAGCTCAAGCGATCCTCCTGCCTCAGCCTCCTGAATAGCTGGGACTACAGGCGCGTGCCATCATGCCCGGCTAATTTTTAAACTTTTTTTAACAGACGGGGTTTCACTATGTTCCTCAGGCTGGTCTTGAACTCCTGGCCTCAAGCGATCCTCCCTTATCGGCCTCCCAAAGTGCTGGAAGTACAGGCGTGAGACCCCGTGCCGGGCCTAGGGGCTGTTTATCTTTGTCCTCACAGCCACCCTCAACTCCCTCTGAGACTGCCCAGCATTTCATCCAAGGATGCTGAATAGAATAGAAAGGGACACACAAACATCCCAAATCCAGAAGCAGACATCCTGGAAACGCCCTTGACCGAACTCCCTAGAAGGAGCAGTCCCCTGGGCCATCAATGTCCCCAGATACGCGCGCTGTCATCTCTAGCAAACTCTCCCAGGCTCCCGCAGGATGGGGGTAAAACGCCAAGGCGAGCACCTGCTGCCGGGCTGAGGCGGGCCATGGTGTCACATGATTCTCCAATCACATGATCCCTAGAAATGGGGTGTAGGGAGAGAGAGGAAGCGGGGGAGGAGAGTGAATTGAGTAGGAAAGGAAACACAGCATTCCTGGATGGCCCCGCCTCCATGTCGACGAATAACCAATGGGAGCGCAGCGACCTCGACCCCCCCCCCCCCCCCCCCGGCCAATGGCAACTGAAGTGGGCGGGCCATCGCGCCGAGGAGCCGTAGTCCGAGAGCTGGCCGCCGGCTGCTGCCCAGGGATCGCGGACCCGACGCAGGTAAGAGGGCGGCCGCGCAGATCTCCCGCCTGCTCCTGCCCAGGGACCCGGCCAGGGCCGTGTGGGCTTGAGCTTCCTCTGGAGTCTCAGCCGGGAGACCGGAGAAGACCCACTTACAGAAACTCCTTTGGGGGTTTCTGATGGACTGGAGCGAGGTTGGGGGGCAATAAGCAGTAATTGCAGTGACCCCCATTAGAAGGGGGCTGTCCCTCCCCAGCATCCCGGGAGACTGCAGCCCGCTCCCCCAAAGCAGGGACCACCCATTCTTGAGCCAGCTTCTCCCCCTGTCGGCAGGTGCCGGCTCTTTCCCCTGTGGCGTTGTGGTAGGTGATCCCCGCGGCTCTTGGAGCGGGAGAAGCGCCCGGCCCTGGTCGGGGAACTCGGAGGGGCTGGGAACAGGACTTGAGACCTTGGCTTCCCAAAGGTGGCAGGGACTTGGGAGTGGTGACTGAACCCCCGCGCTGTGTCTGGGTCTTCCCTACCGCCTTCGTAGGAGGTGGGACGAACTGACTTCCGCCTCTCCGCGCCACTTTTTCCTGCTCTTTCGCAGCCGAGTTGGCTTCCCTTTGGGGAATTTCCTCTCCCCTTGGCACTCGGAGTTGGGGGGCTGCCACCTAGTGGAAGATGACGGAGCAGGGTCTTGAAGAGGCTCGGGTTCCCATGGGTTTTTTTGGCAGTGTCGGGTAGGGGCGAGAGGCTGCAGTTCACAACCCTGCGGAGAGGAATCGGCCCCCTCTGCCCCACGTCCTGTGTGCGTGTTCGTGTATTCAGTAGACGCACACTCTACTTCTAGCTTCAGGATAAACAGAGGGAACTGACTGGAGTGCCAGTGCTCCTGTGCAGACAGGCACTGCTTCCCAGCAAGCCAGGGCAGCGCGATGGCCTGTTGAGGGTTGAGGCTGAACGCCCAGGAAGCAGGAGGGGCCAGCTGTAGCTGCTTTGCACGAGAGCTGGGGGGCGGGGAGGGGGTGAGAGGGGCAGCGGTCCAGGACCGGCCTTCTTCATCCTTATCTGGCCAGGTGGTGGCCTCTTGGGGATGTTCTTTGAGTTAGGGGAGAGGGCACTCGAAGAAAGCCATTGAAGGAGAGAGGATTTGGGTGAGTGGGTGGGGGGTTTCTTGGGTCTTCTCCCCAGCAGTGTCCACACAGACTCAGGAACTGAGGCACCGACAACGAGCAGCTTCTGAGGCCCTTGCCATCGGTCACTGGCAATTCCAGGACTAGGACCCAAGTGCAGTTTCCAGACAGTCCCTGCACCCCCATTTCTGTCCTGACTGTTGCATCTACCCGCCCTGGGGTTTGGGGCCCATTCCTAGGCACTGCCCATGGTTGCCACTCGCGAGATGAACCCAGGTCCAATATGCTCTGGAGACATCAAAGCCGGTTTCTGTGCCTTGTTTTGTTGTTGTTATTAGAGACAGGGTCTCGCTCTGTTGCCCAGGCTGGAGTGTAGTGGCATGATCACAGCTCATTGCAACCTCCAACTCTTGGGCTCAAGAGATCCTCTTGCCTCAGCCTCCCAAGTAGTTAGGGCTACAGGCAAGTTCTACCATGCTGGGCTAATTTTTTTTTTTGTTATAGAAATGGGATCTCGTATGTTGCCCAAGGCTGGTCTTGATCTGCTGGCCTCATGTGATCCTCCTGCCTTGGCTTCCTAAAGTGCTGGGCTTGTTAAGTGTGAGCAACTGTGCCCAGCCAGTCACCAGGACTTGATTTATGACATGACCTCTGTGTCTGTGGGGAATTGGTTTCTAGGACCCCCCTCAGACACCAAAATCTGTGGATACTCAAGTCCCTGATATGAAATGGCATTGCATTTGCATATAACTATGCATGTCCTCCCGTGTACTTTAAATCATCTCTAGATTACCTAGAATGCCCAATACAACGTGAATGCTATGTAAATAGTTATACTGTATTGCTTAGGGAATAATGACAAGAAAAGTTTGTACTTGTTCCATACAGATGCCCCCATGTAGGCCTATGAGGTATACATAGTACACTTCAGCAACGTTAACATTTTCTGGAATTTCTTAGAAGTAGTTTTGATCTGTGGTTGGTTGAATCCTTGGTTTCAGAACCCAGGGATACGGAGGGGAGGGCTGACTGTACTTAGTATCTCTGAGCTTCAGTTTCCTCCTTGAAAAGTAAGGGAAGCGATTGAGGGGGCGCACGCCTGTAGTCCCAGCTCCTCGGGAGGCCGAGCTGGGAGGATAGCTTGAGCCCCAGAGTTCAAGTCCAACCTGGGCAACATAGACAGACCCCATCTCTAAAAATAAAAGTAAAGGTGATAATTACTACATGGGATAGTTGTTGCAAAGAAATAAAATAATGGGGAGTGTTGTTACTGGCTCCCTAGAGGTTCATCATACTGTTTTTGCTCCTCTGAGCAGGGTAACACCTCTGGTGCTGCCCTTTGAGCTACTGCTGAGCTTGGGGGAAGTACGTAGGAAGTGAGAGGCTGGGTTCTCCTGCTGACTCAGACGGGCAGCCCACTAGGCACACGTGGTTCCTCTCCACATGTGGTTGATTTTCACTTCTAGGGTAGAGGGAGGGGGTGGGTGGGTGATGGTGGTACGTTTGGAGAGTCTGAAAGAGCCCTGATGGTGTTGGGGGACCCTCAAACACAGGTGTCTCAAAGGCTGACCCAGCCTCTGTGTCCTCTTCCCTAGGCAAGGAGGGGACAGTCATGGGGAGGTGGTGATTGGCCTCTGGGGAAGGCAGTCCAGATTCCACTGGCCACCATACTTCCCTTTTCACAACTTTCTCAACGCTGTGGTTTCCCATGTCATCATGGGGCTGCTCCCCCCGCCAAGGCCTTAGTGGGGTGCAGGTATGATGAGCACAGTGTCAGGTGAGGGGGCATGTGGAGGGGCTGGCTACTCCCTCCCTGTACCCCAGCCCTGTCCCCTCCCATGGCTACTGATGCCTTTCTCCCACCCCTGGAGGTGGCCCACATTCCCACAGATCAGACCTACAAAAATCATGTCTCCCTGACTGTCATGGGCCTACATCTACACACTTGCTCAGAGAGACTTGGGTGTCGGGCCATGTGTTGGGAACTCAGACTCACACATGTACACATGCCAGTATTCATGCTCATAGTGTGCATGTGCTGGTACATGTGTGACACACACGGAGGACACGGCAGGAAGCTTTCAACCTCCACAGCGTTCTGCCTGCCTGGACAGAGAGTTGCTGGACAGGCTCAGTTAGTCCTGGGCCTGGACCTTAGTCCAGGGCTAGGTGAGCGAGTGGCCTTAGAATTGAGGGCGGCATGGGCTTAAGCTAGTTGCCAGATGCTCCTTGGTTTTTGCAGGTGGACCATGTGGACCCTAGTGAGCTGTGTGGCCCTAGTGGCAGGGCTGGTGGCTGGAACACAGTGCCCAGATGGTCAGCTCTGCCCTGTGGCCTGCTGCCTGGACCCAGGAGGAGCCAGCTACAGCTGCTGCAATCCCGTTCTGGTGAGCGCCCTTCAGCCCAGGCAAGAGCTGGCAGCCTGGGTTTTCCCAAAGGGTCGTCTTGGCTGACCAGAGGAGGCGGCCAGGCACAGGTCTCTTCTCCCCTCTCTTCCCAGGATGCACGGCCCACAGCACTGAGCAGGCGTATGGACAGACCCTGCCAGACTGATGGCTACTGCTCTGCTGGCTACTCCTGCCTTCGTACTGTCTTGGGGACTTCCAGTTGCTGCCCATTCTCAAAGGTGAGGGTGCCATTAGCTCGATGGAGGCGCTCAGGTCTGCATTTACACTTTTCCTGCACTCCCCTAGCCCCAGGTAAAAAGGCCTCACTGATGCAGGCTTCTCTGTGTCCCACAGGCAGTGTCATGCGCGGATGGCCACCACTGCTGTCCACGGGGCTTCCACTGCAGTTCTGATGGGCGATCCTGCTTCCGAAGAGCGGGTGTGGCAGGGTCACAGGTGGAGGGTAGGTGGATGGGCAGCATGTGGAGCCTGGAGCACCCAGAAGCCCAGCCAGCCAAGTGGCCCCAGTTCCAGCCCTGGTGCCCTCATTCACGTGGCATCTGTACTAAGCAACCCCCTGTTCTGGACAGAGGGCAGCTCTGGGTATAGTAGGGGAAAGAAGAGAATGCAGGACTCCAGGCCAGGTCCAGGGATTACGGGGTGGGGGGAGGTCAAGCTGAGTTGGTCTGATGCCAACCCACTGTCCGGTCTTGCTGAGGCAGGAACCGGATTGTGAGGAGGGTGGCTTTAGGGGTGCCTGGGAGATAATCAAGCTCTAGTACCACCCCACCCCCTGCAGCTAGGCCTGCAGGCCCTGGTGCACCGGCTCCTTGAGCGATGGGGGAATGACCTTCCCTGGCTGGGTTGGTGAAATCCTGATCCTGCATCATCCTGTCCACAGATGACAACCCTCTGGGTGCTGTCCAGTGCCCCGGGAACCAGTTCGAATGCCCCAACTCCTCCACGTGCTGCGTTATGGTTGATGGCTCCTGGGGATGCTGCCCCATACCCCAGGTACCGGTCTGGGGAGATGGGGGCATGTGGAAGGTGGCGGGGGCAGAGCTAGGGGGTGGGGGTGGGCAGAGATTGAGTCAGGATCATCTCTTCCTAGGCTTCTTGCTGCAAAGACAAGGTGCACTGCTGTCCCCATGGTGCCTCCTGTGACCTGGTTAATGCCCGCTGCATCACACCCATGGGCACCCACCCCCTGGCAAAGAAGATCCCTGCACAGAGGACTAATCGGGCAGGTGAGGAAGGAGAGCAGGGGCTGGGAGCCGGGGTGAGGCCTCATCTGACTCCAGCTGGGAGAAGTTCCCCCAACCCTGGCTGCCCCTCATGCCTCGCTCCTCTTCCAGTGGCTTTGTCTACCTCTGTCGTGTCTACCTCAGTTGTGTGCCCCGACGGCCGGTCCCAGTGTCCTGATGGTTCTACCTGCTGTGAGCTGCCCAGTGGGAAGTATGGCTGCTGCCCAATGCCCAATGTGAGTGAGGGGCTGGAGCCAGCTTGGCTATGTGCCCCAGCCACCTAGCCTGGCACACGCCTTGCAGCGGTTCCCGGGGGTGGAGCTGGCTGGCTGGTTGCTGGGAGCCTGGCTGACTCAGGACTCACGCCACCCCCTAGTGGGGGATTGGGGCAATGCCAGCCGTCAGCCTGTCTCCTCCCTGCACACAACTGAGACTGGAAGTCACAAAGACCCGCCCTTGTTCCCACTCAGGCCATCTGCTGCTCTGACCACCTGCACTGCTGTCCCCAGGACACTGTGTGTGACCTGATCCAGAGTAAGTGCATCTCCAAGGAGAACACTACAGACCTCCTCACCAAGCTGCCCGCACTCACAGGTACCCGGGGCAGGCCACAGACGTCACTCCACCTGCAGCACGAGGAGGGGCTCGCCGCCACACTGTTCTGGGCACAGGTTTGGGGGCGGGGCTCCCTTTCCTCCCCACTAGGCCTTGCCTTAGGATAACTGTAGGGTGGCGTAAGTGGGAACCTCCATCCTCAACACCTGTTTCCAGCTGTGGAGCTGGCAAAGGGTGGGTAGCCCTGAGGGTCCCCAGTGTCACTGCTGACCTGTCCTCTTTGCCTCCCTCACAGTGCAGGAGGTGAAGTGTGACATGGAGGTGAGCTGCCCAGATGGCTACACCTGCTGCCGCCTACAGACGGGGGCCTGGGGCTGCTGCCCTTTTACCCAGGTACCCAGGAATGGGGGTGGGTAGGTGAGCAGAGGTGGCAGCCAGCTAGGGCCCTGTGCCCACTGGCCCTTCTCCATCCACCCTAGGCTGTGTGCTGTGAGGACCACATACACTGCTGCCCAGAGGGGTTTACATGTGACACAGAGAAGGGTACCTGTGAACTGGGGCCCTACCAGGTGCCCTGGATGGAGAAGGCCCCTGCCCACCACAGCCTGCCAGACCCACAAGCCATGAAGAGTGACATCCACTGTGATAACTTCACCAGCTGTCCCTCTGCCAGTACCTGCTGCAAACTCCTGTCTGGGGAGTGGGGCTGCTGTCCTGTCCCAAAGGTGCATGGGTAGGGGGACAGCACTGGGGGGTGGGCAGTGGCTTGGCCTGGGCAGGTAGGTGGCCAGACTCCTACCCCTTTGCTTTGCCTAGGTGACAGGTGACGCCTAGTTCTCAGCTGTGAGCAGGAGAGGCGGGCTGGGGTAGCCTGGGGCTCAGCACTGTGCCCCACATAGTAGTAGACCACCCTTTCCTGCCCTCCCCCCAGGCTGTCTGCTGTGTAGACCGGCAGCACTGCTGCCCCCAGGGCTACACGTGCACGGCCAAGGGGCAGTGTCAGAGGGGGAACGAGACAGTGGCTGGACTGGAAAAGACACCTGCCCGCCCCAGAGACATTGGCTGTGACCAGCACACCAGCTGCCCGGTGGGGCAGACCTGCTGCCCAAGCCTGAGTGGGGGCTGGGCCTGCTGCCAGTTGCCCCATGTGAGTGCCTGCCCGCCCGCCCGCCTGCCCCTGGATAAGGGAGCCAAGTTCAGCGGGACAGGAGCATAATGCTATCCCCCCGCCCCGCCCCAGGCTGTGTGCTGTGAGGATCGCCAGCACTGCTGCCCGGCTGGGTACACCTGCAACGTGAAGGCCCGGTCCTGCGAGAAGGAAGTAGCCTCTGCCCAGCCTGCTGCCCGCCTGGCCCAGGGGCCTCATGTGGGTGTGGGGGACGTGCAGTGTGGGTCAGGGCACTTCTGCCATGATAACCAGACCTGCTGCCAAGACAGCCAAGGGGGCTGGGCCTGCTGTCCCTACCGCCAGGTCAGTGTCACCCCCCACCCTCAGGCTGGTCATGGCCGTGGGCCAGGTCCTGCCTTGTCCAACCCTCTTATCGCCTTCTGACCATCCAGGGCATCTGTTGTGCAGATCGGCGTCACTGCTGTCCTGCTGGCTTCCGCTGTGGGGCCAGGGGCACCAAGTGTTTTCGCAGGGGGGCCCTGCGCTGGGACACCCCTTTGAGGAACCCAGCCCCGAGACAGCTGCTGTGAGGGACAGGACTGAAGATGCTCCGCAGCCCTCGGGACCCTGCTCAGCAGGTCCCCACTGCTCAGGCCTCCCCAACACCTCTCCCCACTGAAATTCTCACAACCCCACCATGCTGAGTCCTTCCAGCACGGTGGGAGGTGGGGCCTCACTCTAAGGCCTTCCCTATCAGAAGGGGGGCTGTGGCGAAAGCCACGTTACAAGCTGCCGTGCCCTCCCCCAATTTCTGTGGACCCTGTGGCCAGGTGCTGTTCCCTATCCACAGGGGTGTGTGTGTGTGTGTGTGTGTGTGTGCGCCAATAAAGTTTGTACACTTTCTTAACAGTGTCTGATTTGGCCACCCTGTCTGCCCTCTTCAGGGGTCCCCTCAACAGGGGTCCTCGTCCAGTGCCAACATCCCCCCGCCCTACAGAAAGAAACACGTGTCAACCTCACCAGTTTTATATTTGCTGTTGCTCACAACGGCCCCATCACATTACCCCCTAGTCCCCAGAGCTGCCCCAGCCACCAGCCCTGTGACATCGTAGCCCAGAGGTGGGCTAGTCAGCAAGCAGCACCCCCTCCCCTCCCAGGGGTCCACAGGGAACGCCCCCTCCCTTCCCAGCCCTTACACTAGCAGCTCAGGCTAGCAGCTGGGCCGCCCCTCTGCTTCCCCACAATAGAGCTTTCTATGTACAGCCACGTCTATACAGGCACTGCTTCCCCCCCAGCCCTCCTCCCCAGTACCTCCCAGTGGGGGGCCAGACCCCTCCCTCCCTCGGCTCGGAGGCAGACACAGGGCCCCTTCCCAAGACATTACCCAGCACATACCACAGACCGGCTCCGCAGGCCCCTGGGCGCCTTTCCGGCCCGAGGTGGGGCTAAGAGCGAGGGCCCCCGCAGGCCCCTGGGGAGCGCACCCTGGGGACGGGCCCGGGTGGAAGGGGCGGGGGCAGACCCCGAGGCGGCTCCAGGCCTGGCGGTGACGCTACTTGACGTTGAACACCATGAGCGGCCGCTCCTCCCGCCGCTGCCACGGGCTCTTCTTGTCGCCCGCCTCGTCGCCCACCTCCGCCCCCAGCTCGTCCTCCGGGCTGGTGAGTGAGTCGCGCCGAAGCTCGCTGGCGCTGCTGCGGGAACTGTCCCCGCGGCTGCGGCCCCGACCCCGGGGCACCGTGGCCGCCCGGCCCTCGGGCGCCGCCACCTCGTCCAGCAGCGGCGTCAGCGAGTTGTCCTCGGGGGAGCAGAGGCCGGTGCGGCTCTCGCTGCTGCTCGGCTCGGTGTCCTCGCTGAGCGCCAGGCGCGGGGGCGCGGGCGGCGGCGGCGGAGCGGCGGGCGGGCCGCGCTCCCGCTCCTCCCGCGGGGGCCGGCGGCGCGCGGGCCGCGCCTCGTGCACGTCGACGCCCGAGTCCAGGCTGGCGTCGGTGCTGCGGCCCCCGCCGCCCGCCTGCAGGTCGATGTAGGAGTGGCGCACTTGCGAGTTGGAGCGCCCGTCGAGGGACACGAACCAGGCGCGCGGGTGAGGCTTCACGCCCAGTTCCAGCAGCTTCTTCTCGGTCAGCGCCTGCAGCTCCCCGTTGAGCTGCGCCATGGTGGACTCGTTGAACAGCACCGGGATAGTGACGGAGCCGCTGACGGGCGCCGAGCGCCCGCCCCCCCAGCCCTCGCCGCCGCCACCCCCGCCGCCCTCGCCCCCCGCGCCCGAGTGGCCCTGCATTAGCGGGCGCTGGGGGTCGGGCTGGGGAAAAGGGCGCGCGGGGCCGGGGACCGCGCCCTCGGGCGGGGCAGGCTCATCGCCTACGCCCGCGGCGCCCGCCTCGCCACCGAGGCGCACGTAGTGCGCAGGGATCACCAGGGTGGGCATGACGTTGCGGTAGACATTGTCCTTGAGGTGGTCGATGGAGCCGCAGAAGATGAGCTGTCCCGCCTGGCTGAGCGACGGCGGCCGCGCCAGCTGGTCCACCGACTGCGACAGCAGGAAGTCGGGGGTCTTGCTCTCTGCCGCCCCCTTGTGGCCCAGGTAGTGATCGAAGGGCGGCGGCGGCGAGGGCGGCTCGTGCAGGAAGGCCGCGGCCCCCGAGGGCCCCCGCCGGTACTCCTCCAGGCCGGGCTCCAGCCCGCCGGGACCCTCGACCGAGCGGGCGCCCTTGAGCCCGGCACCCTCGCCCCCGCGGGCACCCGAAGGCTCGGCTGCCGGGCGGCTGGCAGAGCGCGGCTTGGCGCGGAAAAAGTCGTCCCGGGAGGCAGCCAAGTCCCGGGAACTGGAGAAGGCCGAGTGGAGGGGGCCTGGAGGCGGAGCCTCGGGGTCCCCCGACGGGGCGGGCTCCAGGGGTCCCCCACAGATGAGGTGGAGCTGGGACATCGAAGTAGCCTGGTCTCGTTTGTTACCGTCGGAGGGTCCGGAGAGCTGCAGCTTGCGGTGCTGTTGCCGGGGCTTCAGGCAGCGCCTCCTGGAGAGGAGGGAGCAGACGGGGACCCTCAGGAAAGGGGGAGGCCCAGAGTAGCTCCCTAACACATCCCCCCCCACCTCCCGCCTCAGCTGCAAGGTGAGGGATGGGCATAGTTGCAGGGCCAGGGAGAATGCCTGGGCCCATTCAGCAGCTGTGTACGTTTGTATTCCCCTGCGGTGAACTGTTCGCTCCTTTGCTGGTGGGAGGTACCATGAGAACCTGGAAAGAGCACCTAAGCCACCAGGGTGTCTGGCCTGGGGTCCCCTGGGAGCGAGAGCTGGGCTGGAAAGAGCAGCCGCAGCTCACCTCTGGAGGGGCTGGCCTGCAGGTCCTGCCTCCTGCCTGCCCCCCACCCCCTCTGCCCCACTCTGCTGCCCCTCTTAAGCCACCAGTCTGTCAGGGCTTTGCAGGTGCATATGAAGTCCTTTCCTTTCAACACCTTGAGGACCAGAATTGTGTTGTACGCATCTATGGGGCCCCAGTGCCCAGCACAGGACCAGACATAGTGCGGCCCCGGTGGGGGAGGCTGGGTGCTCACCGGCAGTAATAGATGAGCAGACACAGCAGGATGAGCAGCAGCAGGGCCAGGGCTGCCAGGATGGTGAGCAGGAAGATGGTGTGGTAGGTGCCAATGTCCTGGATGCCTGATGTGATGGTGACCAGCCCTGTGCCAGGCGAGGGCTTAGCATTCAGCTGTGGATGCTCTTCCTGCCTTTGAGGAGGAGTCCACGCTCCTGCCTCCCTCTCCCCCACCCCCACCCCCACTGAACCACTGCTCTCACCAGCCGTGGGGGATGCCATAGCAGCCACCCAGTACCCCAGCTGGGGGGAGACGAAGGTCCAGTAGAGCTGCCGGCCTTCCTTCCGGATCACACCAGTGCCATTGCGTACCCACAGCCCTGGGAGAGGCAGCGGTTGGATCAAACTCAATGTCCTTCCCATCTAAGTCCCACTTTCCTCCCCCAACTCCAGCCTTGCAACCCCAGGAGGCACTTACCACTCTTGGGGTCGAACCTCCAGGCTGGAATGCTGGTGCCCACAGCAAGGGCACGTGCCTCTGAGGGCACAGGCAGGGACAGGTGAATGGGACCTGAGAGTGGCACCTCTGTCCCATTACCTGTCAGCAGGTGCACACTCACAGCAGCCAAGGGCATCAGCTCCAGCCAGGAGCCATTGCCTGAGGGAAGAGGACACAAAGGCTGAGGGCCAATCCTGGGGCATTGGCGGGGTGGGGTGTAGGGGGGAGACCCCTTGCATGCCAGGCATCCAGCATACCTGAGCTGGAGGCCTCAGTGCCCAGGAAGGCAGGGAAAGCCCGCATTTCCTGCTGGGTGTTGGCAGGTGTGAGCGAGGCCCAGAGCTGGCTGTAGGTGGAGCTGACAGGCAGGCGGGCAGCCCGGCGCTGGAACTGCACCCAGGGCTGGGAGTGGGCGCCTGGATGGAGAGAGGGGCTGCAGTGGCCTGGCCAGGGACAAGGTTTCCCAGGGGCCAGAGCAGAAAGCCAGTAACCAAGGAGACGGGGAGCCATTGGGTCAGGCCATGTGGGAAGGCCAGGGAGGGTGATGCCCTGGGGAGAGACCTGGGCAACCACAGACTGTTAACCTGGCAGGGACATGGACCTGGAATTGCTGTGTGACCCTCAGCAAGTTACTGGCTCTCTTGGAAACACTGTTTCCTTTAAAAACCTATGAAATGCTGAGGTTCAGATCATCAGGCGATCATCTACAGTGTAGCATGCACTGGGTCAGGTACAGGGGATGCAAAGATGAGCAAGACATAGCTCCTGCCTTCAAGTTCACAGTCTAGTGTGGCGCCATCCTTTCCAGTATTCACTAGAACTTGCTGCTGTGCTGGGCATGTTCTCTATTTGTGCTGCCCATTACGGTACCCGCTAGGCACACATGGCTGTAAAGCATTTGAGTGTGGCTGGTGCGACCGAAGAACTGGATTTATTAATATTAATTTTTAAGAATTTAATGAAGTTTTAATTTAAATCATTTCAATTTAAAAAGACACATGTAGCTAGTGGCTACTGCATTAGAAGCTTAGGTTGTATGCACGTGTTGGGGTAGAAGGGACAAACATACAAACAAAATTCCAATGCAGTATGGCCACAGCTAACATTTATGAAGCTTCAAGGTATGCCGGACACTGTTACCTACATTAACCCCTGTAATTAGGACAATAGCCCCTGAGGTAGGTGCCTTTATTATTATCGACCCCATTTTATAGGTGCAGAAATGGAGGCAGAAGTTCAGTAACTTGCCCAAGATCACAACCCTCGAGCCTGGATTAAAGCCCAGGCCGTGTGGCGCCAGCACCCAGCCTCTCGCCCACCATTCCATCCGGCCTCGCTGTTAAAACAGAGGGACGCAGGGGCCTCGGGGAGCTTGCCGCCAGCTCGGGGAAGCCCCGCGGAGTCTTGCAGGATGAGTAAGACTCAGCCAGGAAAGAGGGAGAAAGGTCCGGGGACATGGGGCAGGGGCTGTCCAGGAACTGCGGGGGCAGGTGACTGCAGCGCAGGGCCAGCGCGCAGCCACTGCCCGGCCCCTGGAGGGCCCTGCCAGCTCTGGAAAGGGGCCTGGGCTTCATACTGAGGGCTTTAAGCTAGGGGGCAACAAAGGGTCCACTGGGCATTTTAGAAACTTGCAGGGACATTTAGAAGCCTCTGGATCAGAGTGATGAAGATGAACACACAAGAGCTTGGTGACAAGGGCTCCCACTGAGAATATAAATTGGGAAGGGGTTTCTCCCACTCCAAACCCCACTGTGGCTCTCTAGCATTAGCCAGGTGGAGTCTGGCTCACTAGCTGTCCCCTTCCGCCCCACACCTCAATGGCTCCCCCAGGCCTTCCTCTCTGGTGAAGACACCTTTGCTCCCCCTTTGCGCCCGCGTCCATGCGGTCTCACTGCTCCCTTCACCAAGCTCTGGCCGGCCCGGCTACGCTTGCAGGGTAGGGTTGTCTCAGCACTGAAAGCAGCTGCCCTCTACTCCACTGCCCTGCCTGCTCTGTAACCACTTCAGGGTTTGCAGCGATCTGTCTTCCTACTTGTCGGAGAACTCCACAAGGCAGGGAGCAAGTCTTTGTCACCATTGCTCCTCGACACTGGCCACCATGCCTGGCACAGCGTAGGTGCTGAAGTAAGTACTAGTTACTGAGACTGAAAGCTCGTGGGTGGACAAGGACCACTGTGGGATTGCTCTGCCTTGTACTTGACAGGTGTCCAGCACCTGTGGCCTCCAAACATAGCCAGACCCCCAGCAGGTGCACAACAAACCCGTGTAGATCCACTAAGGATAAAGGTGGCAGGGAGGTAGGAATAGGGGAAAATAGAAACCACGAGAAGCCCCAATAACTATAAACATTTATTGAACACCTTCTATGCTGGCTTTTTTTTGCATGTTTGATGTTATTTCATCTTTACCTTAATTTGATCCTTCCGCACATTACAAATGAACAAATTATGGTTCAGAGAGGTTAAGTGACTTGCTCAAGGGCACCCAGCTAATATGTAAAAGAGTGGAAGTCTCCAGACCCAGGTCAGGGGGAAGGAAGAGGAGCTGGGGTGGGATGGGGAGGAGGAGCCTTACCAGGAGAGCCTAGGAGGATGTGCACAACGTCCTCATAGAGGATGAGGGTGGCCGGCCGCTCGGGGAGTAGGTAGAGGCTGACGGATGCATACACTGCAGGAGGGGTGGCCTGTCAGCTCCAGAAAGAGCCACCCCACCACCACGCGCCCCCTCCATCTGAGTCCCAGTGGCTTCATCCTCCCTCAGCCCCCTCTGCATACCCCAGCCTGGGCAGCAGCTGCTGGACAGCCTGCCCCTCCACCCCCAAGGACTATTTTGGGAAGAGGCTGATGGAGGGTCAGCTGCTGTCCCCCCCTCCACCTGCCCCTGCACTCACGGGGCAGCTTGTCAACACGCCAGGGCACAGAGTTGGTGAGGAAGCCAGGGCGGGCAGCAGTGACGAGCACCCAGGTGCCCAGGCGGTAACTGAGGGGCAGAGTGGCCACGCCCTCTGAGTCTGTGGTGCCAGCCGCCAGCAGAGTCCGGTTCCCAAACACGTCCACTGAGGCCCGGGCCAGGGGCACCAGCTCCCCGCTCACATACACCTGCACCTTGATCAGGATCTCTGTGGGCAAGATGGGGCAAGGGGAGTGAGGAGGGAGGGGGAAGAGAACTGGAGGAGCCCCAAGATCAGAGGAAGGGGTGTTGGTCTGGAAGGGTTTTGGGGCTGAGGCTAAAGAAGGTATGGTAAGAGCCAGCATCTATAAACCTTAAACCTCACATCAGCCGGCGAGGTAGGTGGGACCGTTACTATATTTCATCAAGTCTAACACATGCGCTTTGTCACATTTGAACCTTTCTGAACTCAGGCTATGTCTATGCTTGATGATGTCATAATTACAATTGGCAGCATTTTTTCCTTTCATACTGGTACATGAGATAATGGTGCATCATACAGTCTATGGTGTATTGGATTTGATAAAATATGCCTTTAGCCCATTTTACAGATAAGAAAACTGAGGCTCAAAAGTTTAGATACTTGCACTACAGTTAAGTGGGAGATCTGGGATCCAAACCTGGCAGTCTGCCTCTAGAACATAAATTCTTAGTCACTGGATCCTACAAGACCAGTGTCGGAAGAGGAGAAGGAAGGGAGGGCTGAGAAAGGATGAACAAGTGGAGAAGCAAAGACCTACAGGAGGAGAGGAGGGAGGTCAAGACCCAGCAGTTTGGAAAGGAGGGTGGAGGCTAGGTCAGAGTTTGGGTTTTCAGGAAAAAATTGAGAAGGGGATACTAGGGAATTGGTCATTCCCATGATTCATCCTCTTCCCAGAATCCTTTGCACAAGCCTGTGTCCCTTCAGACTTAGGACTACTCACCCCAACCCTATGCCCAAACAAGTACCCCCTGCCCCTCCCTCTCACATGCACAGCCTGCCCCCTCCCAGCTGGTCAGCTACAGTCAGTCACCATGGCAACGCCCTCATTCCTCCCAGGAGATCAGGCAGGGAGCTGGGGCCCTGGCAAGGGGAAGGAGATTGGGGTGGGCTGACCCAGGCCTGAGGGAAGCTGGTGTGGAGGGGCCAGGAAGGGAAGTCCAAGCCTTTTGCTTTCCAGGGGAGCCTCTACCCTAGCCCCAGGACAGTCTAGCCAGGCTGTCCTGCAGGTGTCCTGAGCTGGGTGGGGTGATAGGGGAGGGACAAGGCCTTCCCCAGGCAGCCTCTCTGACCCCTTCCCACTGAGCATGGCCCCTCCCTCAAAAAACACCTCACTCCTACCTTGCTGCTAATAGTGGGTGTCATGCCTGGAAAGGAACAGAGGCCCAGGAGGCAGGTGGGGAGTGGGCTGGGTGCTGGATGCAAACCTAGGGGAGCCTGGGTAGACAAGGAAGAGTCTAGAGCCGAGAGCAGCAGGACACAGGGAGGTCAGGGAGCTCTGTGGAGACTTCGGAAAGGGGAAGGCCTTAGAGTACAGCCTGACACTCAACAGTGACAGGTGTCTTATCTCAGGCTTCCAACCCAGGGCCAGCACCACGCCTGCCCCTGGCATCCCATCCAGCTGTTCCCTGAGCCCACCCCGCCTCCCCTCCCAGGCAAGAGCCCAGCCCTGCTGGGTGGGTGCATGCACTTGACCCACTCTCTGGTTCTCCAAGGAGCTGGCGGCCTCCCTCCTCCACCACCACCCAGTAGGAATTCTGAGAAGCTAGAAGGGCCTGGCCAATCCCCACTCCTATCCTGGGCTAGGAGCAGCTGGACAGAGCAGCTGGGAAGAGGGGACCCAGGGGTCTGAAATATGGTCATTTGTGGGAATGCCTTGGGTTCAAGAGCCAAAGCCTCAGAAGAGGGAAGGGGCTGGGGAAACAAAACAGGGGTGGGCAGGTAAGGTCTGAGGGAGGCATAGATGCCAAGCTTAGGTGCCTAGCAGTTCCCTCCCCCTTCCCCTCAACCTGGGCTCCCAGCCAGCTGCCTGAGGGAGCCCCCTATCATGGCTCTATTCCAGCCAATTCCCTGGGCCCTCTCCCTTGGGGTGCAGGGACTTGAGGGAGGAGCTTCCTGAGAAACTAGGGCCTCTTCCTATGAAGCAAAGCCTTTCTCCTCCCCCAGAGAGCAGGGGAGACTGAGGCACGGGGAGACCGTTTCCCACTTCTCAAAGCCTGACATTCCACACAGTACCCCTCCCTGCTCTGGGGCTTCAGCCCTGCCTCATTCCAGGAGGAAATCCGACCCCCTCCCTTCATCCGGACCCCACTTCCCTCATTCACACCCCTCCACCCTGCTTTTCCTGTCAGCTCCTTGGTGGGAGTAGGGGGTGGAGAGGAGTGGAGAACATTGGGCAGGGATGGGGCCCACAGGCAGGGAAGGCGACAGCAGTAGCCAGGGTGGCGGGGCAGGAGGCTGGGAAGTGGGCGCAGGGCTGGAGCGGGTGGAAGCCCCTGAGCGGCCAGGTCCCCGGTGTAGGGTGCGCAGTCACGGTCTTGCTCTCCCGCTGCAGAAGCCGGCCCCACCCCCACCTAACACACCCACCTGGGCCCGGTGAGGCGCTGGGAGGGTCTCCACTGCAAAGGAGAGGTGAGATGAGGAGGGGGTGATCTGGGGATCGGCAGGGAACAGGAATGGCAGAAGCTTGCTGGACGGGAACCCGGGCACCTGCCCTCCCAGCCGGCACTGCCCGTAGCCAGCCAGCTCAGCATGGCTCCGCGACCACAGCCCTGCCATGCGCCTTGAGCTGGGAATCACAATGTACCCCTTTTCTCAGAGCCCCCCAACTGCAGCCCCTCCTCCATCATGGGTTGATCAACGTTTATTTGGTGCACCCCAAATTCTAAACCCAGGGGGCCGGCTGGGGACTGTCAGCCTCCAGGGCGAAGAACCCCATTACAGCAGTCAATCCCGCCCACAGCCTCACCCACTCCCCCTTCTCCCCTCCCCCATTCAAACCCAGCTCTAGGCGCCCAGCCCCCGTCCGGGCCTAGGGTGGCAGCCGATGCCTGCGCCCCCACCCAGCAGGGGTCGGGAGTGAGGAACCCCCAGGGGGCTGCGGAGCCGGCGCCCGCCCCAGCCCGCCCCTGGGCGGGTGTCTTCGGTAGACAATGGCTCAGGCAACAGCGCCTCGCGGACCAGGAGGGAGACAAACAAGTCGGGAGGGGGCGGTGGCGGCGAGCCTGTGGACCCCCACCCTTCCATTGTGTCTCCCCGAGACCCCCGCCCCGGACGGCCTCCCTCTCCCCCCTTCCTCTTTCTCCCAGAAACGCCGACCCCAGGTCGCCTAGCTCCCCCCCACCCAAAGCCAGGGAACAGAATACCCCCCAATTCACGAGCGCCGCGAAAAGCGGGCTGGCGGACGGGGGCCTGACCTGGGGCTCAGGCCCGCGATCGCGGCCTCTCCCGGCGGAGACTCACCCTGCGGGCTGGGAGGCTCCGGCGGCGACTTGCCGGGAGCCCGGGAAGCGCCGCCGAGCAGCAGCCCCAGCAGCGGCAGCAGCCGCGCGAGGACGCCGGGGCCATTCGGCGGCGGCATCGCGGGGCTCGGCCCGGCCCTAGCGGTCCATGGCTCCCGCCCGGCCCCGCTCGGCCGGCCCGGCTCAGCCCCAGCTCTGCGCCGCGCCGCGCTGCTCCGGATCGCGCTCCGGTTGCGGCGCCCGCTCAGCGCGATTGTCTCCGCCGGAGCCGCCGCCAGCGCCCCCTGCAGACGGCGCGCCACACCGCAGGCCCCCCGGCGCCGCCCCCTCGCGGCCCCGCGCCGCCCGCCGCCGGCCCACAGCGCAGCGCCCACCCGGCGCTCCCCGACTGCGAGCTGCAGGGAACTGCAGTGGTTAGGGTCCCATCGCAAGGGTTCTTGGGGAGTTCGAAAAACCCCGAAATTTGGTGCAAAATTTGGAGGAAGGATAATAGGTAAATAACACTCGAAAGGGTACAGTCACGAGGGTCTCAAAAAAGTGTAAGAACCTCCTGCTCTACGGCCCCTTCTTTCCACACAAACACTCAGTGCTGGGGGCTAGCTGCGCAGCCCACTTCTGAGCCTCTTACGAGGCCATGGGCAAGTTACTGAGCATTGTGGTCCTTAGTCTTCCCTTTTCTTTTTTAGACAGAGTCTTGCTCTGTCGGCCGGGCTAGAGTGCCGTGGCGTCAGCCTAGTTCACAGGAACCTCAAACTCCT
Source organism: Propithecus coquereli (assembly GCF_000956105.1). Classification (NCBI taxonomy): domain Eukaryota; kingdom Metazoa; phylum Chordata; class Mammalia; order Primates; family Indriidae; genus Propithecus; species Propithecus coquereli. The sequence goes on from NW_012151929.1 coordinate 761,271, forward strand.
GGGCTCTAAGCGATCCTTCTGCCTCCCGAGTAGCTGAGACAGGCGTACACCAGGATGCTGAGCTAATTTTTTTTTTCTATTTTTTCTATTTTTAGTAGAGATGGGGGGAGGGGGATGTCTTGCTCTTTGCTCAGGCTGGTCTCGAACTCCTGATCTCAAGGGATCCTCTCCACCCCCCCGCCCCGCCTCGGTCTCCCAGAATGCTAGGATTACAGGTCTGAGCCACCGCGCCCGGCCCTCAGTCTTCCTTTAAAATGGGAGTTGTAATACTCTCTACCAAGTAGGGTGGTTGTAAGGAGGAAACGAGAAGATGATGTAAAGGGTCTAGCACAAGCCTGACAGAGCAGGGGCGCAATAAATAGTGCTGTTGTGGGCCCAGGGTGAGGTGGGGCTCACCTCTGCCCAGGTACTCAGGTCCATTGGTGGGCAGGAGTAAAGGTTAGAAAGCTTTTCTGGAGGTGGAAGCAGCCTTTCTCTCCTGCTGAGAATAACCATTTGGTCCCACTGGTTCTGGCTTTCTGAATGACCAACGAGCTCTCTTTCTTTTTCCTCAGCCATTGAACCCACAAGACAGCAGTTGGCCTGCCCCACCTCCAGCCGAGCCCTCGTTCCTTCCAGTTCAATGTTTCTGGCTGTGGTAAATCACTCAGTTTCCACGTGGCCAAATCCTCATCTAATCTGGTATGCCTCTCCTGGTTCTGTCTGGCTTGTTACCCTCTCTTTCTCACAGTGTGGTGCCCAGGAGGGGACTGGATACTTAGGGCAGGGATCTCATCCCCAGAGAACAGCAGGCTTCCCTCCTGGTTGGGTCCACTGGTTGTGTCTTCTGACCTTGTTACAAGCATGTAGACAAAACAAAAACACCATTCTCTCCCTCTCCCTCTCTCCCTTCCTCCCTCTCTCTCTCTTCTCCCTTCCTTTTTTTCCTTCCTTTTTTCTTTTCTTTCTTCCTTCCTTCTTCCCTTTATCCCTTCCTTCCTCCTTCCCTTTCTCTCTTTCTTTTTAACAGAAATTTCCATCTAATCAGACTTCCCAGTCCTATTGTTATGTAACAAATTTTTTGGAACCTCAGCATAGGACTTAGCATTCATCCCCGGTGAATTTCATCTTGTTGGTTTCAACCCAACTTTACAATCTGTCAAGGCTGCCTTGAATCTGCTTCAGTCACCCATTGTATTGGAGCTCCTTCCCCGAGGCAGCCATCTGCGGGGTGAAGTGGCTTCCTCTGCCTCCATTCAAAGGGCTCATGACCTTGCCAGGCAGCCCAGGGCCAGAGTGGAGCTTTGAGACACCCCCATAGAGATCTCCTTCAGCTTTATGGGACTCGTTCAAGTCTAAATCTGAGTCTTTATGATCCAGCTCACATTTCTCTCTTGTCTGTAAGGACAAATGCCAAATGCTTTGCTGGATCAAAATAAGTGGTCTGGGGCCATCCAACTGCAATGACAGAAGGGGGAGGGAATTTGGCTGGTGCTTAAGGATCATGGCTTAATTTTTTCTGAAATGCTCACAGTCACCCAACTAGAAACCTGTTCTGAAACTTGCCATGCGTGGATGTCAAATTATTCTTTTCAGAATTTGCCATTTACGCCTTTAGGCAAAATGAAATACCAGCAGCTCTTGCGAGGTAAGTCTGTTCATCGGTGGCTTCCCCCAGCACTTGGCATCAAGTCCGAAGTCCTGTCCATGGTCCCAGGGTGTGCCTGTCTACCCCCCTACCTCATCTTCTGCACCCCTCACCAACTCACCTCCAGCCACGTGGGCCTCCTTGCTGCTGTGTAAACACACTAAGCCTGTGCCTTCCTCAGCCTCTTCGCTGGCTGCTCCTTCTGCCCAGAACACTTTATCCCCTCAGCTCGTGGCCCATTCACTCATCGCTTGCTCACGCCATCAGGGAGGCCTTCCCTGACCACACTACCTAAAATGCCAACCGCCTCCCTACACCCGCAGACGTCCTATCACCATCTCCGTACCTTTATGTGCACTCACAGCACTGACCCCCACTGACCACCACTTGCTTATTTGTTTACTTTTTACCTGCATTTGCATGTGAGTTCCATGAGGACAGGGACTTCACTTTGTTCACTCTCAGTCCCAGCACCGGACTAGTACCAGGCACAAGGCAGGTAGGTGCTCACTAAATATTAACTGAACACATGAATCAACAAATCCCTCAGGACTACAGGGGACCTCCCCACCTCTGTCCCCAACCCCAGTCACCCCAGTTGGAGAGTTGTCTTCCACTCCTCACCCTCTCTCCTGACTGAAGACCCTTCTTGGTGGGGAAGCAGGAAGAGCAGGGTAGCCAGGGAGCAATGTCTGCTCCCCTCTCCCGTGTCACACTGCCTTCCTCAGGCTAAGGGCTTAGCCAGCCTCCCTCTGCCCCTTCTCACTCCGAACACAGCTTTAAAAGCCGTTTTTGGTAGGAAGGCAGGGAGAGCATGTTATTTTCCCAAGCCTCAGGTCATCATGAGGTTTACCTCTTCAGAATCATAGAGTATATATACTATTATATTTCAAGCTGCCCCCATCCCAGCCATCGTCAGACACGCCCGCTCCCCAACCCTCCCATCCCACCCCTGCCCCATCTCTCCTGGAGGCCCTGCCCCCCTTTCTCCCTCATTTCTTTCATACCTGCCCCCCCACCATGCTGTACTCCCTGACACTCCCCAAAGGTGGTGATTTGCAACCTTTGCCCTGGCAGAGACCCTGTCTGCTCACACCTCCACCAGCCCTAGGTCCCCCCTCCTCCTCTGGCCCCAAAAGGAGACAGCATGCTGGGGTTTGGGGCTCAGCCTCTTTATTAGGCAGCAGGAAAGGGGGTGGCCCAGCTGTGTGGGGAGGGGAAGAACACCAGCAGGCCCCCCTGGAACAGCTCCAGCCCATGGGTATGAGAGCTCCAAGGCAGCTAGTTGGAGAAGGCGCACAGCAGGCACCACACCCAGCCTTCCTGCTAGAACAGAGCGGGCTGCACCGTCACTCCTCCTCTTCATCTTCTTCTTCCAGGGGTGGCTGATTCCGCTTGAAGAAGCCAAGCTGGGGGTGCACAGGGGCCAGGGTGAGGGTATAGAGACGATCCTTAGGCCCCCGAGCATCGGTAAGGAAGTGTGCTAGAAACCAGCCAGCTATGAGGTCCTCTCCCTGGACCAGCACAGAACACGGACCCCACTGTGTGCATTAATAGAGGCCTTTCACCATTTAGGGAGAATGCACGTAACGAATAGTTGATTTTCCTTTTTTAATTTTTGGCTTTTCTCCCCTGAATTTTTCTTAAATACCGATGTTTGTGTCTATATGAGTCAAGCACATTATGATATGTGTTTGATTATTATAGGTCTAATGTGCAGTTTTCCCTAAAAGCACAATGTCTTCCCAGGGCATGAACACTTGTCTCCAGGTGCAGAGGAGTGACTGACCCTCCAGGGCTCCTAAGGAGGAAGGAGCAGGGTCTGGACTAGTCCTTGGGTCTCCTGCCTCACTCAAGGAGAAGGACAGAGCCGTGAGAAGGTGAACTCTGTCCTCCTCAGCCACGAACTCCTGAAGGCAGGACTCATTCCCTCTGACTGTTTGGGGGGCTAAGGCCTTAGGATTTCAGGTGCCACCCCTTCCAGGGATATGTGCCTGGAGGAGGTCCCCTGAAGAGTGACATTCTAATAGTGGAGACATAGACCCTCAGCCACCATATCTCCCCACCTCCCAGTGAGGTAGGGCAGGGGCAAGCCTGTGCCCACCTGGGGACTCCACCCTCCTTCACGCCTCACCTTCCACATGGCCAGGACCAGGAGCGTGAGCAGCAGCAGGCCGCCCAGCGCGCCCACCAGCACCCACCAGATTGGAATAGGCCTTTCCTCAGGGACCCGAAGCAGCTTTGTCCGCACCTGGGAGCAAACCCACGGGTCTCCTCAGTCTCCTTGACACCTGCCTTTCACACACACTCAAACCTGGGGCTGGTGAGCCCCAGCCAAGCCACCACCTCTCAGACCGAGGGAGGCCCGCCCCCATCCCTGCTGGGCACTGCACGGGAAGACCCGTGGGTCCTGCAGGACTCATCTCCTCTGCTCGGTCCCTCCACTCTCACCACAGCTTCCCCGCTGGGCAGGCTGAGCGCGGGCACCGTGTAGGGAAGGGAGGAGATGTTGAACCAAGCGTGGGACTGTAGCTCAAACTGATCCAGGGGCCTCTGGATGGGGTGGGGGTGAAAGCCATTTACACCCACGGGAGGCCTATTGGTTGCAGGAGTCCAAGCCCCAGACAGCCCGCTGGAGGGCCCCGCCCCTGACTCATCCCGCTCGCGACCCCCAAAGAAAGCCTTGACTTAGCTCCTTTGCCGCCCCCTGAAGCCCCGTCTCTCCCTCGGAAGGCCCCGCCCCGGCCCCGCCCACCCAGCCCAGCCCCACCTGGCGGAGACTGGGCAGCCACAGGAAGGCCAGCACGGTGACCATGGCCCGCTGCCCGCGCGCCATCTCCTGCAGCTCACACTGCACCACCGTACAGGGCGCCGAGTCGCAGCTCTGAGGGAACGAGTCATCAGTCCCCAGCCCCTCCTGGCCCATCATCACTTCCTCACCCCAAGGACCCAACACAGAGGGAGCCAGGGAGGTCAGGAAGCTCGGGCCTCCCCGCTGGGGAAGGGCCTCGGATTCAAGCTTCCGATGCTATTTCTACGCGGGCATGTTCACATACTCCCGGAGATGCAGGGAGAGGGCTGGAAGAAGTGGGTCATCCTACAGCGTTCAGTACCCAGATTTTTTGTAACCCTGCCTTGGCACTTTTTTTCATTTTCTTTAATGTACTGGGAAGCTTAAAAAAAGGCAAGTGTCTCTCATCCCACCCTAGTTACAAGTCAGCATACCTCTTCCCGTTCGCCTGGAGTGCTCTGGTGGCCCACCTGAGGCTCACATCACACCCCACACTCTGGGCCCCTCTGCCCGCCTCCCACCCCCTCTGCCCCTGGGCCCCAGGGTGGTCCTAGCCGGAGACCACAGAGTCTGCTCACCACGAGAACCAGGTCCGGAAGCTTGGAGGGCTGCTTCGGCCCTGGCGGGAAGGCCTGTCTACGATCCCGCCGGTGATGCCCGGGGTGACTGGGGGAAGGGCTGGGGGTGGGCAGCCTCCAGTCCAGCTGGGCAGGCAAAGCAGCAGTCAGGCCTGGTGGTCTGCCCATCTACCCCATCCAGAGGTGCCCCAGTTGTGGGTTCGGGCCTTCCCCACAGTCTCACCTTGAGAGGGTTGGGGGAGGGCTGTGGGGAGCACTCAAGGCCCCCCTGCGGCTGTATGTCCAGGATGTAGAGCAGGTCAGAGGGCTGAGACTGGCTGGGGAGGTGGATGCTGAGGCGGAGGCCACTCACAGTCCCAGGGCCGTTGTTGTGGAGCTGGGGGTGGTGGGGATGGCAGGTGGGCAGGGGGCTCCACATCCAGCCCATAGCTCTTAGGACCCTCTCACCTCGTCCCTAGACCCAGAGGCCCCTCCCTACCTCATAGGTGTGCTCCACTTTGGGCCCCAGGCTGTCCAAGCTGTTCTGCTCCCTGTCACCTTCTTCTGTGGCCACCACCAGGGAGGCTGGAAAGGAGTTCCTACAGGTGCCCAAGCCCCCCAGAGAGAGTGTGATCCCCTGACTGGCCTGTGGAGGGTCCCCCAGAGCCCCGTGAACTTTAGAGCCCTGCCTGCCATCTCCCCTTTCCAGCCCTGGCTTCTCACCCTCGCAGCTCCACTTGGGCCTCTGCCCGGACCGGCACATTCAGCTGCACAGTCTCGCTGTTTGGATTCTGGCTGTTTTTGCTAGAGGGGAGGGGGTGTGGAGAAGCAGGTCAGTGACAGCAGCCCAGTGACTCTCTGGGGTGAGGCCAGAATTTTAGAGGGCTCAGGGAGAGCTAATTCCACAAACAGCATGCCACACTGAAGTTAGATCTGGGAAAGAACTTCCTCTAGGACTCCAAGACTCAGACACAAGTCTCTGAGGAACAAAGGGAACAGGGAGTTCTGAAGATCAGGCATCTCAGAAGACCCTCCTGTGCAGAAGGGGCCTGAGGGGCTCTGCATCGAGGTCATATAGGGGATGGGGGTGGGTAGGAGTGCTCCCAGGTCAGTACCTCCTGATCTGCAGCTGGAAGGACACATATTCTCCAGTCTCTTCCAGGTTCCCCACGCTCACCAACATCGTGATTCCTATCTGGGAGACAGGGAGAGCCAAAGTCACTGCCCACATGCCCACGCTGGGCAGCCCTGCCCTGAAAGTGGCATCTAGTCCTCACCCTCCAAGGTCTCACCGTTATTATCTCTGTTTTACCTAGAAGCCCATTCAGAGGGGGAAAGTCACTCACTCAAGAGCATGCTGCTGGGGAGCGTGAGGACAGGATTCGAGCCCAGAGCTATCTAACCCTCAAAGCCAGCCCCTAACACCTGGCTGTCCACCAGTCCCTGGTGGAGACCCAGCACCCAAGACTCGGTGGCCTCACCTGGGCGTTCTTCTTCATGGGGTTGCCTAGCTCACACAGCACCACCTTGGTCTCGTTCTCCTTCTTCTGGTTACAGGTGAGCCTCTCAAAGCCCTTCAGGGAGGCAGTTCCGAGAAAGAAGTTGGTTACAGATCATCCTGTATATACTGAAGCTCCCTTGGAAAGTCTGGAAAAGACTTGCGTGCCAGGGTGGGAGGGTGGATTTCCTGGGGTGAAATTTCAAGGGACTGTTATGTTCTGTTATATGTATTGCTGTAGCACTTTATTATTTTTTATGAATTTTCATTTTGGAAATAAAAAACATAAAACATTACATAGAGTATGACCCCATTGTTATAAACTACATCGATCGAATAAAAAATAAATACGTACCTATGTGAGTGCCTGTCAATGTTGGGAAAAAAGACTAGGAGGAAATCCATCCAATGTTAACAGAGGTTCCTGTTAACATCTGGTTCTCGAGCCATTTTGAGGGGTTTTATAATAGGGCTCTTGAATTTTGTGCCATTAGCAAGTATTCCCCTTCCAAATTAAAAAAATAATTACATCTTTTACAGTAAAGCATAAAAGAAGGGGGAGCTCTCAGGGAGGGAGATGAGAGTCGAGGCTCTGCGCCTCCCAGGCCCCGGGCAGTGCTTGCAGGATGGGGCCTCACCTCCACGTTGCTGAGAGCGTGCATGTAGTGGGCCCCCGGGGGCAGGCGCGTGGCCAGCTCTGCCTCGTAGGCCCCCTCGCCCTTGTTGGCTGCGTCCATCTGCAGCTCTAGCACATTATCTGCCCCAACTAGGAGCGGGGAACCCGTCCTGTAGGGGGAAAAGGTGAAGCCAGGGAGGCTGGGGCCAGGACCAGGGGCTGGGAGGAGGGGAGGGCACCCAGGTGGGGAGCGGGTATCACGGGAGCAGAGAGGGCCAGGGGAGGGCAGAGTGGGAGGTCTCACACGTTGGCATTGAGCTGAAGCTGGGGCACACACACATTGTCTTCCCCACAGTCCAGGACAATGCGGGTCTAGAGGGGGCACAGCAGGGTGTGCAGGTGAGCTGGGAGCATGTGAAGTTGGGGGGTCACATCAGGGTTAGGGAAACAACAGTGGGCTTGGGGTTCACATTAGGGTTTAGGGAATAAGAAGATCTGAGGATGAAAGGGAGTTTGGAGATGACATCAGGGCTCTGGGGTTTATATGAAGGTTTAGGACAATGTCAGTTTTGTTGGTGATATTGGGGCTTATGGATTTACATCAGAGTTTAGGGGATATTGAGATTTTGCAGTTTTCATTAGGGTTTAGAATGACATCAGATATTAGAGGTGACATCAAGGTTTCGGGGTTCACGTTATGACTTGGGCACTAACCCTAACCTTGATTTTCTATCAGGGGTCCTGCACCTCCTTGCCTGCCCCTGCTTGTCCCTACCTGCTCCTGGACATGGGTGTCTCCATGCAGCACGACAGCAGGGGCTATTCCAGCCTCCTTGGGGGGCAGGGACACATTGAGGCTGAGCACGATGGGACTTAGCTTGTCCCGGAAGTCTGCCTCGTCCTAGGAGGGGAGCAAGAGTCAGGGCATCTTGCTACTATGCACATTACACCTTTTCCTGTCCAGTAGGCACCACATTCTACCGACCGCCCCTGGATGCACAGCACCCAGCCCAGTGCCCCGTGGTGGATGAGCTCTGCACACCCAGCCCTGCCAATCTCCAGCTGCACATACTCGAAGGAAGGCCGTGGTGGTTTGGCAGATGGGGCTGTGCCTTCCTCCCAGGTCCAGGTTCAAGGTGGTGCTTGCCTGTTGAGAGCCCAGGAGGAGCACCCGCCGGCCCTGGCGGGGCTTCTGCCTGTCCAGCTGCAGCTCGGCATTTAGGTCTGGCAGGGCAAACAGGAATAGTCAGGGTCTCCCCGGCCAGCCTCCAGAAGAGCCCAGGCCCACCTCCTGCCCTCTCCATGCCACTCACGCAGCTTCTGAGGAATGTTGTGCCCAGTGGCTCCCACACACATCTGGATGTTGAAGCTGCAAAGACAGGAGTGGGGCTCAGGGGCTAGGGCCTTTCTGAGGTCCCAGATCCTGCCTGGCTCATGCCCTCCGCCTCCTCACCAGCTCACTGGTGTCTTGGTCTGGGGCAGGACACAGTTCTTCACAGTAGGATTCAGGGAATCTTGCACCAACAACTGGACAGTGGCTATCACCACTGGCTGAGCTCTGATAGGGTGGATGGGAAGAGGCTTGCCATTGCAGCCTCTCCTGGCCCAGCCTCCTCTGATGGTATGGGCCCTTCCCCACACCGCCCCTGGAGCAGCGCTTACCTGTACACAGCCACCTTGTTGGCCCCATAAGCTCCCACCAGCAGGTCTATAGACATTGCAGGAGGGGTCAGAATTAGCAAGTAGAGAGGGCATGGGGTCCTCATCTCATCTTCCCAGGGGTTCCCCATACTGCTTTCCCCATCAGAGGTTTGACCTGGCCCCCCTGGCATCCCAGCTGTACAGACGGGCCAGAGCCCATAGTGGGGCACCAGGTCAGGCGTGGGCCCCTGGCTGTATCTCTCAGCACTTCCAGCAAACGCCCAAGGGCCTTTCTTGGGCATTTCTAGCTGGGGGCAGTCCAGGGTCACCTGGATATCCATTGTCATCGATGTCTACAGCACCTCGAAGGGAGAAGCCAAAGCCAGAGCCTGGGGGGAAGGGGCTGTCCAGGACCTGGGAGGGGTGTGAGCTCAGCCCCTCACTCTGACCCAGGAACACCAGCACTTGGCCCCGACCGCTGGGACCCCCGTAGGGGGCAGCCACTGCAACATCTGGAAGGAGTAACAGAAAGCGAGCGGCTATTTATTATTTAATCCCCCAGGGGACTTTGTAAAACTTTCCTGAGCTCCATTTCTGGACAGATCCCAGGAGACTAGGAAAGGGCCCTACCCTCCAGGAGTTTACGATCGGGTAGGTGAGAGCCCTGTGAAGCAGAGTTGTTATAAAAACAGTAACAGTCCTCACTGTCTACTGAGGAGAACTACTGACAAGATTTCATTTAATCCTGAAAATTAGGCATTATTATTCCCATTTTAGATGAAAAAACTGACTCAGAGCCACACCATGGGCTCACCATCACTAATAACTTTTAAGATTACCTTTGAAAACTTCTTAATCATCATAATCTTATTATTTTGTAAGAGTTCTTTGCATGTGATAGGAATTAAGATCTTTGATACATATGTTCCAACTGTCTTTGTTTTCTGACTTTGCTTATCGTATGTTTTCTGTGCAGTTTTTTAATTTTAAATATCTTTATTGATATTTCTTATCAAGTTACACAGTGCTCATCTGAACAGACCACACTCTGACCACAGTCCTATCTGCAGGCCCTGGGCTTCCACTCTCTCCTGATCTTTGGTCTCCTCCTCTCTTCACTTATTTCCTGACCATTTGATCACTCTTGCCATATCCTCAGCCTTCTTGCCCCATTGCCAGTCCTAGGCAACCCTTGCCAGACCCCACCTTGGACTAGTTCAACCCAGGGTTGCTGGAGAGATGGAGCAGATTGGCTGATCTCCAGCCTTCACTCGATGCTGCCTAGAGGCAGCCTTGCAGGGCTTTCTGCTCAGCTCCTTCTCCCAGTCTGCTCAACACCTATTTCTCTTTTTAGATATGGTGGCTTGTTAAGTTGCCCAGGCTGGACTTGAACTCCTGGAGCTCAAGTGATCCTCCTGCCTCAGCCTCCCCAGTAGCTAGCTAGGACTACAGGTATGTGCCACCGTGCCTGGCTCTAGCACCTATTTCTAACCTCCATTTGGTCAATTTCCCGGCCCCCCATTTCCTTCAGTAGGTGACCTCATCTCTTACTTCACAGACAGAAGCAGCCCAACTGTTGCGCTGTAAGTCCGCACCTACTTTCTTTCCTCTTTCCCCATCTGACCCTGGAATAGGTGTCCCTTCTTTACACTGCCATTGGGCTGAGTGCTCCCCTGCTCCAGGCATCACAGGGATGTCTGCTGGCTCATCCCCCCATTTCCCATTTTCTTCCACATTCAACCTACTCCATATTCTTTCAAATGGAAATAATTTTCCTTTGACCCTCATCTCCTTTCCATGATCATCTTTTCTCTTGTTCCTTTCATAAAGGAAAAAGCTTGCGCTCTGCCCGGCTCTCCATGTACAGCAGAGCGCCACCAGCAGGTCATGCTTCCTGTGGGCCAGATGGGTGGTTGTGTGGGGCTGGGCTATTCGAACTGGTTGAAAGAGCTGTCTACCCTGGCTGCCTCCAATTCTTCACCTCCATTCATACCTTGCCCCATGGCATTCTAGTTTCTGTCCCTATCCTGGCCTGAATCAGTTCTTGTCACTGTCACCAATGACCTCCTTCTCGCTAAAGCCCATGGATATTTCTCCAGCCCCATCTAATGGTGCCTTTCAGCAGCAGCAGGAGCCACCAACTCCCCCTTCCTCCCGCTTAAAGCACTGTCTTCCTTTGAGTTCTGGGCCATCAGATCTCCTGGTTTCCCAGCTCTCTGGACACTCTTCTGTCTCCTTCCCAGACTCACCTCCTCTGGGAGTCTCCTAAATGCTTGTGCTCCCCAGGACTATCCCGGGCCTCTTCTCATTTCTCAGGCTCCCAGGACCTCATCTACCCTCCCCAATCCCCTATTTCCCACTCAGACCTCTCTTGTGCAAGGGGAGGCAGCCACACCCAACTGTCCTCTGGATATTTCCACCTGATGCTCCCAAGCCCTTCAAGCTCCACAGGTCCAGAGCTGATCTCCCTCCTCCCCCCAGACCTGCTGTGTGGGCTGAGGGCCAGGCAGCGAAGAGCATCACACCCACCTAACTTCTCTCTCTCCTTTAGCCCTACTTCCAGTCTGCCATCAAGTCCTACTAATCTAAGTCCTAAATAGCTGTCATCTCTAATTTTGCTACCAAAATCAACGTCCAGGTGATCACCATCTCTTGCCTGAATTAAGGCAGACACATCCTAACAGGTTTCCTTTAACTCGTCTGTCTGCTCTCCATGCAGTGGTCCCCATGTGTAAACCACATATATGATGGAGTCACTCCCTGCTTAAAGCCCATCCTTGCTCCAGCTGCCCTAAGGTCAAGTCCATGCTTTTTGTTGTGGCTGTTAACCCCTCTGCAGCAAGGTGGGTTCCTCTCTTCCCTCACCATTGTAGCCATCCCGGTTGAGGTCGCCCAGAGGCGCAATGGCAGAGCCAAATCGCCCGTAGAGCTGTGTGCCAGTCAGCAGGAGGCTGGGGGAGCCCAGGGCGTGAGGGCTTCTGGGCTGCAGGAACAAGTACACACGCCCCACCTCGGCCAGCTTGCGGTCTGCCCGGCTCTCCATGTACAGCGGAGCACCCACTAGCAGGTCATGCCTCCTGCGGGCCAGATGGGTGGTTACGTAGGGCTGGGCTAGGGGGATGTTGGGGCTAGGGCTAAATCTCGCCCACCTTCGCTCTCCCGCTCCCTTGGGGGGACCCGTGAGGATGGGGGCTAGGAAAGTAAGAGACTGAGGGCAGCTCCTGCCTCTGGTAATTGGGGACCCAACTGAGTAGAGGTGGAGAGTCCCGCTCCTCACCCATCCCCGTTGACGTCAGTGACGGCTACTGAGTGCCCGAAATACGAAGCCGTCTGCAAGAAGATGAGAAGCATCTTAATTCACGCCACGGGACCCTGCACCCTCTCTTAGATATTGGCCCTCACATCTCGCGAAATATTCTGGGGTCTCAGTTGCCCGGCTTTGGACACTCCCTTCGGGACTCGGCCCCTACCTGCTCTCCGTGCAGCCGGTGCAGCGTTTGGAAGTACGAGTCCAAAATTTCCACCTGCACGGACAGCGCACGGGCGCGCGTCACTCTTGTTCCTTACCGCAGCGTCCCGCTCCAGTTGAGAAAGGGCAGGAGGTTTGGGGGAAGGAGGGGTTGTCACCCTGAGGACTGGGGTTGGGGGCTTTGGGATGCCGCGCGGCAGGGCGGGGGGCACTCACCGCTCCCAGGGTCCAGCTCCAAGTAGGGGCACCGAAGACATACTCTGGGGAGAGCCATAGAACCTCGTCCCTCCCGCTCTCCATTCCCCCGCCCAGGGGAAATTTTGGTTCAGGGAAGATTTCGGTACCCAGGGGAGATTTCAGGGAGGTGCTCCTCCCCGACTGGGCTTCCCAACCTCCGCCCCTAAGTGAATTTCTTGCCTGTAGTTCTGAGATCCCCGTCGAATTCGCCCACGGCCACTGAGTACCCTGAGGACACAGCGCTAATTAGTCTTTAAGGGAGAGCGAGGCAGGGAGCAGAGGGGGACAAGGAGCCCAGGGGACTGGAAGGCCATCCGGCCCAAACCCTGCATTGCGCAGATGGGAAAACTGAGGCCATCAAGACGCCAAGACCTGCCCTAGCCTGCAGTGCAAGTCCACGGAGGGAAGGGAGAGGTGGCGTGCATGGGAGTTGGGCAGTCTGCGGGGAAGCCGCAGGAGCAGAGGGAGGAAGACGCCTTAGGCCCTGGGGCTGCCCAGCTAGGGTTGGCACTGAGGCCCCCTCAGAGGCAGGACCTGACCATCTGAGGTGGGTGGGGACTCTTAGCGTGCTGGGAAGCCTGGAAGGGAGGTGCCAGGGTTACCCCGGTAACCGTCGAAGTACTCTGGGCTGCTGGAGTCCAAGGTGAAGCTCTGGGTGGGCACATTCCACAAAAGGGTGCCCGGGCGGTAACTCGAGATGATATTGGCAATTGGAGCCCGGGCCAGGAGACCTAGGGCGTGAGGGACAGGGGTTGTGGGGGTCCAGACGCCTGAGGTCTCCCCAGGCAGCGAAAAGGCAAGGAGGTGTACGGATAGGCACGTACCTACGAAAAAATAGCCGCCAGGAGCCCCAAGCACCAGTTCTCCAGCCTGAAAGGGAAGCCCTGAAGGTGAGAGGGGGCCCAGTTCAGGGGCTGCCCCCACGTCGCTTTTGCTCCCTACTTGCCTGGGTGACCACTGAGCTGAAGCCAGCTTCACAGTAGCGCTTGTCCCGGTCTAGAGGAGACAAGGAGGAGGGGTCAGCGAAGGGGCGGACCAAGAAGAGTGCACTGGAGCTTGGAGCAGGGTAGGGGCGGAATCATGTAGGGGCGGAGCCATGGGGTATCATACAGAGGCGTGGCCTTGAATCGGCGGGGGCGGGGCGGGGCCAGAACCTGGGCCTTTGGGTGGCCACATCCAATGCAAGGTCAGGGGCATTGTGGGAGGGATCAAATGAAGGGCGGGGCTAAGCGGTAACGAGAGGGCGGAGCCAAAACGTAGGGCAGAGCTTACCAAAATGAGTTTTTGCATAAACACCGCTCATGGTGTTCGCTCTGCAGGGGGAGTACTCCGCGCGGCCGCCGTTTTGGAGCTGAGCCAAGAAGCAGCCACCGACAGGCGTCTTCTCAGCCTCCTCGGTCTTTTCTAGGGCGTTCCAGTGCTGCCAGGGGGCGCAAGCCTGGAGCAGGGCCACAGGAGAGTGGGGAAAGGCGCGAGACTTGGGCTTCCCCCCATGTCCCTGCCCCCAACTGTTCCGTGTGCCCTGTACCGCGGGGGGCCCACCACAATGATGTCGCTCCAGCTGACGACCGATGCCCCCAGTCCTTGCCGGGCCTTGAATGTTTGCAAAATTTGGGAGCCTACATTTCGGGTCTCATCACCTGGAGGGCACAAGAAGGGGTGCAGTCGCTGAAGTCGCTGCCCAAGTCCCTCTGGTCTCATCCCTTCCCCTCTTTGACTGGGACTCACTGACGTCGAAGAGCAGTGAGGTGCACTGGCCGCCCTCGGCCCTCCAGGGGCACAGGAACACGCCACCCGTCTCCTCTTGGCTGGGGCCCAGGGCCCGCGGGGCGCCCACCACGATAGACACACTGCATAGGGAAAGCTGGGTGAGCACGGCGCAGATTCCGGCGTATCCCAGGCCCCAGGGCCCACCGTCCAGAAGGCGGTGTGGCATGGGAAGGGGCACTGGACCATCTCTCCTCAATGAGACCTCACAAATCCTCTTCATTTTATAGTCAGTGAAACTGACTCTAAAGCGAGAGAAATCACGTTGTCTAAAGTGACCCAATGAATTGAAAGTAAAGCTGGGACTACAACCATTTGGTTTGATTTGAACATAAGGGGTTTGATATCTTTGCTGAAAAAGACCTCTTAAACTCTGTACACCATCCCGCCCTTCCACTTCCAACAAAAACCAGGGATTCCCATGCTCCCTAGAACGCCCGTCTAGACTGTTACCAGATCCCTTCTTGAGAGGTGGTTTTAATGGTGAGGCTTAAGGGAAGCTAGAGGGTACCACTAAAGTGGGAGGCGGGGTGTTGACAGAGCCGAGAATCCTAGCAGATCTAGGTTTTTTAAAACTTATTTTTATTTTTAAAATTTTTTGTAGAAATAGGTCTCACTATGTTGCCCAGGTAGATCTCCAGTTCCTAGCCTCAAGCAATCCTCCTGTCTCCTAGGACTCCTAAAGTACTGGGACTACGAGTGTGAGCCACGGTGCTGGGCCAGATCTAGGTTTAAATCATAGTTCTGCCGTATGTAAATTAGGAATGATAAATACCAACCAATCTATGCTGTCAGGAGGAGGATTAAATGTAATAAATGTATGAGTGACAGCATGGTCCCAGTCATCATGCTTTTGAAAAAATGCTATAATTTTTTTAGCATGCAGGATGTTTAAGTAGTGCCCATGGCACTTTCTGGTAGAAAGAAAGGGGAGAAGTAGGAGTGGGAAGAGGAAGGAGCTGAGCTGAGATTCAGGGCCAATAACAGCATGGCCAATGCCTGGGAGCTCTACAGCTAGAAGGATCCTTCAGAATTGTCAGAGTTGACTCAGGAGGGCTGGACCCTTAGCTCCCTTCTCATTGATCAGTCACTGGATGTGGGCCACTGTGGGAAGGGGACTTGATTTTCGGTGAAGTGGCTCTCTTCAGCAGAGGAAATATCCCAATTGGCTGAAGGCCTGAAGGCTACCTGCCGTTGCCACACCCCGAAGCCGGGTTGCACAGTGTCCACCACGATTAAGTAGCTCAGGCATGCTCTAGTTTCCCTTCAAAATGAACAAATCTTTTGCCTTTTACTAAAGATTTCTGTGGAGAGGAACATTAAAAAAAAAAAAAAAGTAGCTCAGGGTACACAGCTATGAGGAAGAGCCAGGACTGATCAATAGTAACCATTAATGATCTATTGCTTTTCAAATATCTATAATTTTGATGGGGATGAAGGGAATGGACTAGAAAAGCAGGATGGGGTGGTAGACAATTACAGTTTTGCAAATCAATTTAGGACATGTGCTCCTCTGTTTTTTGAGGTGTTGAGGGTGGAGTGGGTCATACAACTAACCCTTGGGGGAAAAAAGGCATCAACTTTTGTCTTCCCTTTGTTCTTGCTGTAGTTTCAGTGCCCATCTTCCCACTGGTGCCCCTCGCTGACACCTTCACCTGAATTAGTCCCTCCCCAGCATTCCTGACAAGAGCTCAACCTGAATAGACCCCAGAAATCACCTTGCTCAACTGCTATCACGAATGGGGAATTTGAGGCCCACAGAAGCAGTGATGGGGAGCAGTCATTTTCTCTCCCAACATCCAAACTTCCCCCAGGGCTCACCTCCCATGGCTGTCCTTGTGGAAGTCCAATGAAAATCCAAAGTGGCTGGCATTGGGGCCTGTATAGAAGGTGACCCGCACTGGGTCCAGGTTCAAGGCACAAGCAGGAGGGGCAGCACCAGGTCCCAAGAGCAGCAGCACCCACTCCAGAAGCCAGAGGGCATGTAGTAGACACAAAGCTTTGGCCATCTTCCTTCTCCCACAAGCTCCTAGGCACGAATGGATCAGATCCTTCCTCTTCCCTTCAGTTTCCACTACAGGAAGTCTTTTTTTTTTTTTTATCAAACTGGAACCCAAAGTAACTTGCTGAGCAGTGGGCAGAGCAAAGGGCTATAGCTTCTGGACCCCATATGGGCCCTAGGATTGCCAGGAAGGGGATGAGGCCACCCTGGGGGTGGATGCTTATGGCTGAAAGCCATGACTCCTCCCTTTTCCTGAGAGCAGTTTATAACCAAGTCCTGTTGGTTCTGCCTCTCAACTCTGTCTCTTGGATCTTAACCCCAGCTCTACTACCACCATGCTAGTCCGACCTCCCATCACTTTCTACTTGGGATGGTGGAGTTGTGAACACAGGTCCATACAGCTCTACTCTAGGCCACAGTTCTTCTTCTCCCTCCCTCATCCAGCTGGCTGCACTGCTGTGGCACTTTGTGACTTGGCCAGAGGTGGGGGAAGGAAACTTCTGCTGCCCCCTGATATGACCTGAGGCTGCTGTGTCTTTTTTTTGGATAAGCCACTTAGCCACTTCCTCCTTCTAGGGCCTTGGGCAGCCTCAGCCAGCCATATTAGTGCAGCAGCATCCTCAAGTCTCAGTGTGGTCGCACCAGTGGAGCCAGTGTGAGGAACTTGGTGGTGAATGGATTTTGGCCTAAGGGGCAAGGAGACGGGGATAATGTGGAGTCATTCGGGGGTATTTTGGCTCACAGGCTCTGAGATTATGCACTAGCTGCTCAGTTGAAGGCAGGCCCTACCTCCTTTTTGGGTGATGGAGCTCTTGTCCAACCACCAAGACTTGATTCTGGTTGGTATTTTTGCTTAGGGGAAGCCTCCCCTGACTCCTCAGGCTGGCCTCCTGAGCTAACACACAAGGGAACAGCACTGATTACACTGTTTAGTCACGGTCTGCTCACAGGATTATGTGAATGGGCTCCTTTCTGCAGCCCCAGAGCCTAGCCAAGAGTCCAGCGTGCAGTAGGCCAATACCTGAAAGATTGAATGGAAGCACACATTAAGGATGGAAGATGCAAACATAGGGTGACAGCGAAAAGAAGTAAGTTTTGAGCAGAAAGCCAAGGTCATTCTTTTTTTTCTTACGTAGAGACAGGGTCTCACTCTGCTGCCCAGGCTGGAGTGCAGTGTGCACGACTACACCCGGCTAATTTTTTAGTAGAGAGAGGGTCTCACTATGTTGCTCAGGCTGGTCTCAAACTCCTGGCCTTAGGCAATCCTCTTGCGTCAGCCTCCCAAAGCACTAGGATTATAGGCATGAGCCACTGCACCCAGCTGGCAAAGTAATTTTCTATGGAGTGCCAAGACTTCCTGGCACTTACGCCTTCCCACAAAAGCAGGTTCTCAGGAAGGAGATTCAAGAGGTCTGCTAGGGGTAAAGGAACATAGCCACATCCTCCTTTTGATTTCTATTTTCTGATCAAACTTAACCATAGCCTTATCCTGCTCAACCACTTTGTGCCATTCTGAAGTCCCCTCAGCTCCTCCCTTCCCCCTCATACTTCACCACTTCAGCACACAGCTAAGAATCCAATCCTTTACTAGGCTAGAAGCTCCTTGAACTTTAGTCTGGGCTTTTTTTCTTCTCTTGGTGACAGAGTCTTGCTCTGTCACTCCGGCTAGTGTGCAGTGATGTCAGCACAGCTCACTGCAACCTCAAACTCCTGGGCTTAAGCCATCCTCCTGTCTCAGCCTCCTGAGTAGCTGGAACTACAGGCACACACCACCACGCCTGGCTAATTTTTCTATTTTTTGTAGAGAATAGGTCTCACTCTTGCTCAGGCTGGTCTCAAACTCCTGAGCTCAAGCGATCCTGCCACCTTGGAGTCCCAGAGTGCTAGAATTACAGGCATGAGCCACTGCACCCAGACTAGTCCGGGCTTTCTTCACTGCTGAATTCCCAGTGCCAAGTTCATGGTAGGCATGTAATTTGTGAGGATGAATACTTAACCCAGTCTTCTACTTACCCTCCATCCTCCCACTGTCCTCAACTGAGTGATTACTGTATTACTGGTGTATTCTGTAAGCCCAATATTAATTCACATTTCACTCAAGTTTTCAGTAAGTACTTACTCTGTTCGAGGCGTGGTAAAGGATAGAAAGATAACCAGCAAGGGTTCTTAACAAACTTAGTCCAGAGGAAGTTAAGACATAAATACACATAACTGCAGCAGAGGGATAGTGAAGCATGCCTTGAAAAGGATATAGGGAGACTATGAAAGTCATTGATATCATTGCTCCTCTCTAACAACCCTATGAAATTGGTACTATCATGCCCATTTTATAACTGTGGCACAAGAGAATTTTACGTAAATTGCCCAAGTTTACACAGCCAACAGATGGCAAAACTAGGATTCAAACACAGGTTGCACTTGAACTCATGTTCAAGTTACCTTTTGCCAGAGAATGGAGTTTTTAGGCATGGAGAATAACATAAGCAAAGAGAGCAGCAAAAGAACAGAGGTGCATTATAGGGAAGGGCAAGTAGTTGACTCAGCATAGAATGCGTAAAGGGGTAGACTGAGGCACAGGGTGAAAAGGAAGTCTGGGGCCAAGTAACTAGAAGTCCTTTAATGCCATATTAAGGAATTTGAACTTTAATTTGTAGGAGACAGAAAATCATAAAGACTTTTAAAGTCAGGGGATAAGAGATTTAATGATCAGTTGTGCTCCAATTTGGAAGATTATATTGGCTGCCTGTGGAAGGAAGGAACTGGAAAAGGACTTAGTGGGAAGACCAGTTGGGTAGTGACTGCAATCCTCTGGGTTCAAGGTGATGAGGCCTGAACCAGGGTCTTGGTGGCAAGAAAAAGAGAGCAAGCAGAGATCATAGAATCAGTAATTGGATGTGTCAAAGGTAATTCAAAGCTTTGGTGCCTGGCTGGCTGGTAGGACAGTGGTACCATTAACTAAAACTAGAAGCACAGGTGGAGGGAGGTTCAGATTTGGGAAAGGAGAGGAGTTTGGTGTTCAATATGGATTGTGTTCCTTTGGTGTCAGAGCTGGGTTGATCTCCCTTCTAGACAGTGGGCAGAGGAATGCTGACACTCGTTCCCATTTTCCCATCCCATCAACCAGAGTGCTAGAATCCCTCAATGAATTTATAGTTCTGTTAAGCCTTCATTTGGTCTACTTTTTTTTGAGACAGGATGTCATTCTCTTGCCCAGGCTTGAGTGCAGTGGCACCATGATAGCTCACTGCAACCTCAAACTCATGTGCTTAAGTGATCCTCCTGCCTCAGCCTCCCGAGTAGCTGGGATTTCAGGTGTGTGCACCACGCCTGGCAAATTTTTAAACTTTTTCTAGAGATAAGGTCTCATTATGTTGCTCAGGATGGGCTCAAACTCCTGGCCTCAAGTGACCCTCCTGCCCCAGCTTCCCGAAGTGTTAGAATTACAGGCATGAGCCACCATGCCCAGCCAGGTCAATAATTACTGAGCTTCTACTACATGCCTGGCATTGAACTAGGTGATGTAGAGGTGAGAGAGAAAAAATTTTTTTAAAATCATTTTTATTTCCTTGCCAAATCCTGATGTATGATCCTCAGCTAATAGTATTTTACTTTGCTCATAATTTTCTTGAACATAGAATCAAAATGTTTACTATGTACTCAACTCTATGTAAAACATCCAAAAGGGAGGAAAAAAGAAGTGTAAGAATCAGTTCCTGTCCTCTGAGAGGTCACAATGTTACTGGAATTGCACTTAGATTCTGAAACACCAGTAAGTTTACATGGGACAGGGAATTAGACCCTAGAGTCAGAGAGGCCAGCCAAGAAAATGCTGCAATAATTCAGACATGAGTTGGTAAGGGTGAGTTGAAGGTATCTCTGGCAAAGAAGAACGGAAATGGTTGACAAGGCCTGAATTAGTCATCAAGGGTGTAGAGGAGAGAGTACTTCCATGTTTCCAGCCAGGTGGCTGAGGCCTTGTCAGAACAAGGCAGCTGCACGTAACTTCACATAGCATATTCTATATAGACCAGTCTGCCTCTTTCACGTGTCATCTTCCCTGCTCTCAGAGAATCATTTTTCATTTTCTAACATCCTTTCTTTAGGGGCAGGGATCTTTGCTATTTTAGACAGGTAGATCTGAGAACCCAACCTTAGGTTCAAGTTGAAGAGCTTCTCTTTAATTCAGGGGAGAACACAGCTGTATCAAAGAGAGTAGAAAAGAAACAGACATTGCAAAAGGGGAAATTAATCACAACAAATCTCTGACAGCTTCCCACGCTAAATATTCCCTGCCTCTTTTGTGATTTTTTTGACATAGAAGACTAGGTAGGGGCTTTTATCTTCTCAGTAACAATTAGGGCATGTTTCCTTATACCAGGTATAGGCGCTCAAACATCATAGTAATATTAAAGGGCTGAGGAGAGTAATTCAAGCCTGGTATACAGAACTCCACCTGGAGGGAAAAGGCCAGGCAGATGATTCTTGTAATCCCATTGTCCACAATCCTAAAATTCAAAGCCACAAATTCCAAACCCATTTAGTGAGCACCTACATGCCATGTATTCTATTACATACAAATTATATGTCTAAAATGGAAAAAGAGGAAATAGAAGAATATTCTTATGGGAAAGAAGGTATACATTCCAAGACATCTACCTAAGACTGAAAGAAACTTAACTATTATTTCCTCCCACAACCATAATCCTTCCCTCTCTCCTTGGGCAGCCTGAGCCTTCAGAAGCACAATTCCAAACATCTCAAACTGGTTCACAGAAATTTATTCCTTGACTGCTTCAAACAAGATGTTATTTATAACCATTCCCAACTTGAGTGGACGGGGCAACAATCATGACAGACTCTGCTAAGTTTTCACAAATCATTGGTTTATTAGAAAGTTCCTTTCCCTCATTTTACAGCATATATATCTCTATCATGTGATAAAGTTAAATACAATCTGTTATGCTTGTAAGTAAGGATAGGTTATTTTGTTTTTCCTTTTTCTTTTTTTAGGTTTTAAAATCACTATTCTGGAAGTTAAAGAGAACTGCCCCCAGGAAGGCAGAGAGGCGGCCAGAGTATGGCTCAATCTACAAGCTAATGGGAAGCAGCACAAAAATGTTAATACTGCATTATTTAAATATTTACATGGGCTGAAAGCAAAGAAAAATGAGTTCCTTCACTTCAAACAGATGGTTTCATTTTCCCAGTGCTAGTTATCCAAAAAATGATGTTTCTAAATCAGAGAAAGAGCACTGAACAGGTAGGAGGGGGACTCAGTCAAGAGCCTTGTTTGCCCAACACTTGCGTCTCATAAACTCAAAATCTTTCTCTTTTGGGAATTTGAGAAGAAAGGCCAGAAACACAGAGTGTTGGCCCACGTAAGTATGGTTTGCTTTTCCTGTCAGGTGACCACCTAACCAATTCTAGACACAGGAGTAGGTAGGAAAATGCCAAAAAGGGAACTAACTATACCAAAGGAGATGAGACCTGCAATACAAGCACCTTTGGGTCAGTGTGTTAATTGCGGCTGAGAGCCTGGGTGAAATGAAAGGCAAGAAGAGGGGAAAAAGAGGCTGAGGTGGTAATTCCTCTGGTCAGTGTCATTGGAGAAAAGAAAAAAGGAACCTCTACTGCTTAAACTGAGCTGGGCACAAGGCATGGAAACTATGAAGCAAAAGAATTTAAAGTTATCTATGAATGTGCTCACTTCCCAACAAAAGGAAGGAAAAACTGTCCCAACTCTATCATCCTCCAGTCTACTTCTACTTCACTTTCTAGCCAACCCAAAAGGCACATTTAAAAAAGAAAAAAATTGTCAGAGAGGGCTAAGTACTAGGAAGGCAAATAGACTGCCTGGAACAAGGTACCCGGGGAAACCCAGGAATCTCCCCAGACAACCACTGAATCTCACTGCT
This sequence comes from Propithecus coquereli, assembly GCF_000956105.1. Taxonomy (NCBI): domain Eukaryota; kingdom Metazoa; phylum Chordata; class Mammalia; order Primates; family Indriidae; genus Propithecus; species Propithecus coquereli. The sequence goes on from NW_012151929.1 coordinate 783,391, forward strand.
TCCAGAGAATGAAGCTGTTGAATCTCCCCCTCCTCCTCTGTGGGGTCCACCTGTTTCTCTGTATAAAAAGAAAGTACATGAGGGAGACTCAGAACTGACTACCCATCTAACACCCCCAGCTGACTGCTGCCCATTAGCTCACAAATCCCAGTGCTGGGGGTACCACTTACTGCAAATTACTCAACATTTTGTCCCAGCAAAAAAATGTTTTAACATTTTATAGTTCCGAACTTCAAAAAATACATGAGCTTGATAAAATATACATGCTTAGTCATTTTTGCATCTAGCAGAAAACAAATACTTTATTTTTTGTTTTCATTTAATAACCTTTAAAGTTTCTTAATTCAACTAGGTCAAACATATTTACACAAAGCCACCAGAACAAGGATCACTTAAAGAGCTGGATGTAAAAAATATTATTGCAGTATACTACAAATATGGAACCTTTTTTATATGAGCTACAAAAAGCAGCATTTATGTTTATAGAGTTCAGTGCAATTTTTTACATTAAAAAATCCTATAAATTAAGAAGGAAACATCAACACGACAGAAGAAAATATACCCTTCAGACACATGAGCTCCTCTCTGGGGAAGCACATGGGTGACTCTATGTTCCGCATAGCTTCTATTCATGATAGGATCTTCTTTTCTGGGATATGCAGATGCCTCTTCTAGGATAAGGGACATCACGACAACAGTGCCAAATATGTGGCTCTGTTTATGTGGGAAGTGGATCAAATTGCAGCCTGAGTTGCATCTGGTTCTAGGTCAGACTCCCTTTCCACCTCACCTGCGATAACATAAGGTCACCAAGGGATGGTCAAAGATACTGCCCAAAAGTGGTGGTGCTTTCACCATCAGAGGAACAGCTTGGTCTTCCTTGTGGCACTGAGAAGGCAGGACCAAACGGCCCACGGCAAGTGCTTTGGTGACAACACGCAGCCAGAGAGGAAGAAAATGTTCTAAAATTTAAAGAGGGGAAGAGCAGAAGATACAAAGTAGAGGGAGTAGGGGGACTATCTAAATTTGATAGTTTGGAGATGTTGCGGACAGGTGGGTAGCACTTACTGGTGTTCCTTAGCTTAGAAACACAGGAGAAGAGGGAAAAATAGAAAGGAGGAAAGGAAAAAAATCCCTGATAGTAAACCCAAAGCAAACTTCAAATCTAAACCCACCCCTCCAAGCCAAAACTCTATTCTTTGGCTGTCAGACACTGCCCATCCCAGCTTCTAGTTGCTGGTATTAATGGCTCAACACCCCCAAGGGAAGATTTATGGGTTTCCCTTCCTGGCCCTATCTAAGATCCCATCCCCCAACTATGTGCCATGGCTAGGGGGGTGCTGCAGGTCCTGACCTGAGAAGATGGGGTGAAGCAATGGGTGAAGGTGGAGGGCAGTGGCAGCTGCTGCAGCAGGCCGTGGGGCAAGTAGGGTAGGGTAGAGGGCAGCATGTGGGACAGGGTGGAAGGTGAAGGGCCCAGGATGGATGGCTGATGCAGGAATGATGTGGATGGGATGGCTAGCGAGAAAGGTGGCAGGGTGGCCAGGGATGATTGAGTGAGTGAGGTGGGACAAGGAAATGGGGGTCAGATGGGGCTGGGGAATATGGTGTACCTGGGCAAGTGGTTGGGGATGAGGGTGGGGGTGAATGCCAATAGCAGCAGCTGCTGCTGCAGCATGATGTTGTAAGATGGCATGCTGAACAGTTGTGATGGAGGTGGCAGAGGCTGTGGCTGGCTGCTGAATGTGGATGGGTTGCAGGGCTGGTGTGGCTGGGGCCAGGGCAGCTGAGGCTGGAAAGGCCTTTACTTGCTTGGCTAGAAGCTGCTGCTGGATGTGTTGCTGAGCAGCCTGCTGGAGCTTGCTGTACTTCTCCATCTCCTCAGGAGTGAAGGTGATGGGCTGGCTTTCCAGGGGGGCCAGTGAAGCATCCTCAGCCCCATCTGTTGACTCAATACTAGGTTCCCCACTGGGAGGTGCGTAACTGGGGAAGTGGTCAAGGTCTGGTGCTATGGGCAGCAAGGTGGATTCCACAGGGCCTGGTTGACTGCCGCTATCCAGGGATTCTAGGGTGTCCCCATCACTGGGGTCAGGGAGGTAGTTACGGGAGATGGTTGGGTCCCCAGGGTAGCAGTCAGAGTGTGCTGGCGTGCCTAGTGAAGCCACAGGGTGATCAGCAGTAGCTTCTTCAGACTTTGGCTCTTCTGGGGGTGGGTCTGATAAGGGGCCAGCTGTTTCCTCTGAGGGGAACTGATGCCCAAATGAGGCATCACTACTCCCTGGGGGGCCCTCTTCTGTCTCTGACTGTTCTTGCTCTTCCCCCCTTTCCAAGCCAGACTCTTCACTTTTCTTGCTGGGCTTTCGGGTAGCTGGGAGTTTCCCTATCAGTGGAAGGACAGGCTTATTGCCAAGACAGGGGGGCAACTTGGGCCCAAAATAACCTTGAGGCGGGTCCTTGAGCTTGAGCCCAGCTTTACTAGGGGTGGCCTGCACCTCCTCACCCACACTGGATTTCCTCTCCACTTTCCTTGACTGGATCTTCTCCAACAGCAGTTTGGCAGTGACAGAGTTCTTGTCTTCAGGGCTGCAGTCACTTTCTGACCCCCTTCCTGTGCCAATGTTGCTGTTTTGGGAGGGTGGGCCTGTCCCTTTACTGTCATCTCCTCTGCCATCATCTTTCTTCCCAGGACATTCTCGGCCTGACCGGAAATAGTGGGGGGACTGGGAGCGGTAGATCTTAGAACGAATGAAGTCTCGATGCCCAGAACGCCTCTCCTCAGGGCTTTCGTGACCCCAAGATCCCTTCCTGGAGCCTGATCTCTGGGAAGGGCTCCTGGTGCTGCGGCTGCGGTCTCGGCTATAGCTCCGGCTCCGTTGCCAGCTGTGGGCTGTGGTGCTGCGGCTTCTCCGCTTGCTCCGGCTGCGACTACAACTGCTGCTACGGCTGCGTCCCCGAGATCTTGAGCGTTCTCTGCTATGACTCCGAGATCGGCTTCGGGACTGGCTGCAACTGAGGCTATAATCATCATCAGAAGATGAGTATTTGTGCCGTTTGGATCGGTGCTTGGAGCTGGCATAGTCTGAGTCATCTGAGTCGTGGGAGCGCTTGGAGTGCCTTCGTGATCGATCACTATAATCACTGTAGCTGTCATCAGAATAACTGTGCTGCCTACTATAGCAGCTCTGGTCTGAAGAAGCATCTGAACTACTTGAGTAAGAATGCCGGGAGGAATGATGTGAGGAATGGCGCCGGCCAGACCGTGAGTGGCTATGGGAATGCTCGCTGCCTGAGTCTTCCTCCTCTTCCTCCTCACTATACTGGGATGGAGACTTCTGGTGCAGCCGGCGTGATGAAGCATCATCACTATCCTCATCTCCACTACTGGGTCGGCTCCGATGGCTAGACCGGCTGCTCCGTTTGGTGCCAGCTCTTCGCTGGCAGGATGAAGTTGGAAGTTCACCTTTGTGTTTCCTCCCACCATGATCCTGGGAGCTGCTACCACCCCCACCTTCATCCTTCTTGCCACTGTTTCCTTCTTCAGCTGGGAGGGATCTCTGCTGGGAGTCATCTTGAGCTCGCCGCCGTCTTCTTGGTGGTGCAGGACTGCCACTCCCAGGGGGTTCTGGTTTGGGTCCTCGTTCAGAATCTGCTGGGGCTGATGATTTATTCTTCTTTCGTTTTCGTTTCTTGCGCTTCTTAGACTTCTCCCCAGACTCCGCCTTAGAGCTTTTCTCTTCTGTGTCAGCCTTGTGTTTACGTTTGTGTTTGCTGGATTTTTTGTGCTTCTTTTTCTTTTTGTGTCGGTGGGACTTCCCAGATCGTTCTTTCTTGCTAGGAAGGCTTCTCCCTGTGTCTTCCGTCTCTGACCCATGGCTGCCCCCAGGTTCCTGCTTGTTTAGGCCACTACAGGCAGATCCTGAAGCAGGTGCATCCATTTTGCCTCCTGAAGAATGTACTGCTTTCTCTCCCCCTTCCTTGTTTTTAATTGACTCACCAGGATCTAGGCCTTGGAAATGGTCCTTTGAGGAGCTTCCTATATCCTTTGGTTTTTCTGTCCCTTTACCTCTGGCATCTTTGTTCCTTGAAAGTTTAAAGTCAAAGTATAGAGGGTTACAACTGTATGAAATGGAGGGTTCTGCCTTGGTGAAAATTAATAGTTCTGATGGCCACTGGAGGGCAGTGCTTTCATCTTTGCTCAAAACTGGGAAGAAGGGACCAGTAGGATGTTTGGGTCCCTCCTGGCTTTCTTTCCCTGTTGGAATGGCCTGACAGGTTTCTTTAGAAGGATTAGACTCACACATTTGGACCTCTGAAGCCTTCTGGCTTTGACCCTCTAAATTCTCATCACTTACATCCCCTCCTAAGGCCTTCTTTGCCTCAGCTTTGCTTCCAGGCTCTGAGGACTCCGTCACATTGGTTTCCTTCTGCTGCTCGGAGACTTCACTAACTGTCTTTTCTGCTCCCTGGCTTGCTGCCATCTTGATGCAGCCTTTAGGCTTGGGAGAACTGCCTTTTTTGCTCTCTGGGGCATTCTTTGGATGTGTACTATTGTCACCTTCCATTTGTTCACTGGCTCTCATAAAGAGCAGGAAGGGAAAATTAGGTTTTACTTTGCAGTGTGCTGGGGGGATGTAGTGGTAATACTCTGGCTCTGTAGTCCCAGCACCTTCTTCTCGCTTCATCCTTTTTAACTTGGATAATGTTGAGGCAAGGGACCCTCCATCCTGAGGGTCTTCATCCTCTTTCTTACCATCAAGATTACTGCTACCATCAGAGTCTCCCACCTTCTGCAGTCCTTGGTCAGAACTCTTCTCATCAGGTTTTGTTCCATCTTCAGAGGTCCCTTCCTCTGCATGGTCCTTGAAAACTGATGCTATTGATTCGAGTTTGACAGGAGCCTTCTTGGCAAAGGAAAATGATACTCCTAATTTTTGCAGTGGGGTCCCCAGATTATTCTTAATGCCAAAGCTGATACCTTGGGAGCCTAACCCAGGAACCTGTGTCAGTCCAGTGGTATTAGTGATTTGTACTGCAGTGAAAGGGCCTCCTTTATCTGTGGAGAATTCAGATCCCAGGCCACAAGTAGCACCTGTGCCACTGTTTGTAGCTGATTCATCCTTATCATCTTCTCCACCTTCTTCATCTATAGCCACTGTGGTTGGTCTAAACATGGGACCACTTCCAGGTGCACTAAACAAAGGTTTAGAAAAATAAAAAACAAAAAATAGGTTTAGGAGTACATTACATGCATCTCATAAAATACTCATTCATCATAGGTAGGTCTCAAAGACACTTGAGTGGTGGTCATTCCCTAGCCCTATACTAATGAATGGAACTTTCTCAGGGGAGGGTAGTCAAAGTCTCATTCTGTCAATCCACCAAGCTAAATTCCCAGGGCAGCCAGTTACTGCTATTTCTTTCTAAGCTATCTAAAATACAAAAAAGGCTTATCTCACAATTTGAATATCCCATTATTATTATATGGTACAGTCTATCATGACCTGTTTCTGATCTCATTCCTTTCTTTATTTTTTGACACACAGTTGCTCTGTTGCCCCAGCTAGAGTACAGTGGCATCATCATAGCTCACTGCAACCTCGAAGTCCTGGGCTCAAGTAATCCTCCTGCCTCAGCATCCTGAGTAGCCGGGACTATAGGTGCACGCCACTGTGTTGGGCTTATTTTTCTATTGTTAGTAGAGATGGGGGTCTCACTCTTGATTAGGCTGGTCTCGAACTCCTGACCTCAAGCTACCCTTCCACCTTGGCCTCCCAGAGGGCTAGGATTACAGGTATGAGCCACCGTGCCTGGCCCTTCATTCCTTTTATTTTTTCCTTTGAGATGGTCTCCCTCTGTTGCTCACCATAGAATGCAGTGGCGGCATCATAGCTCACTGCAACCTCAAACTCCTGGGCTCAAGTGATCCTTCCGCCTCAGCCTCCTGAGTAGCTTGGATTACAGGTGTGTACCACCATGGTTGGCTAATTTTTCTATTTTTTGTGGAGACAAGGTATCTTGCTATGTTGCTCAGGCTGGTCCCCAACTCCTGGCCTTAAGTGATCCTCCTGCTTCGGCCTCCCCAAGTGCTAGGATTACAGTTGTGAGCCACTGCCCCTGGCCTAATTTCATTTCTTATTCTATCATTCTACCCATCAGTATGCCATAAACCTACTGCGGTACATCTATTCACAAAGGTTGTATTTCATTCAGTTAAGGAAAAAAAATCTAATTTCCCCTATGCTTTCAAATTTTGTTTTTTAAAAATATGCATATTCTGAATTAAACATAGTTAGAAACCTCCACTGTACTACTCTACGGCAGTCTATGGCCAGTATGTCTGCTGTAGAAACTTAAAAAGTCTGTGCCCATCTCCTCGGTACCACTTTTAAGCATTTTGCTTTGGTTTTGTGGTGGTTTCTGGGTATTCAGTACTACGGTCATAATGCTACTACCCACTCTTTTCAGCTTTGACAAAAGGAACATTGGGGAGCCTCGATACCAGTGTTTTAAACCACCTACACCGTCTGAAATTTTTATAGTACGTAGACTATATAGGTATATCCCCTGAATTCCAAATCAAGAACTAAATAGAATTAGGTATCTATTTGGATGATGTCCTTGTTATCTGAACCCTAGCTGTTAGCTGTCCTCAACTTGGGGACCAAATATATTTAGATAATGTGGTATCCTTTGTTGTCTAAACTGTTGCTATTAGAAGATGGAAACCCCACAGATTTGGATAGCAAGAGATACTTGCACTGTGTTATGAAATCTACCCCCTATAGCAAAAAACAAAAAACCCAAAACCCCTCAAATAGAATAAAAAGGGGATTCATTTCAATCTTTTGCTTAGTCTGCCATGTTACTTCAATAATACTTACTATCGGGCCACGCATTACTCCTAGGACAATGAAATACCTGATGATGAATCAAAACCTTTTTTTATTCTCCTGAGATTACTTGGTCATCTTTTAACTGTTCATTTATAAAACAGAACAGAAAGTCATCCCTGAAGAAAACCATGTATTACAGTATGTCCAGAATTAGAAAGTGGCCTGGTGTATATATTTTCAGGGAGTACTCTTGCTGCATGCCCCAGAGGAATGTGTTTACTACATACAGAGTTGCCAAAGAAGGAACTGGAACCAATTTATAGGCAGTTAACTCAATATTAGCATTCATAGGTTAATTTTGGTGCAAAACTTACACTGTATGTGTTCTTTCCCTTCCTTCTCTTCCAAAACACGAATAAAAAAGTAAAAAAGAACTTAAAGACAAAGTGCAAGAACTTGGGAACTCTGACCCCTAATTTGCTGTAAACTTTTAAGAGCCATAGTCATGGTTTCTCCTTCTACTGTAACCAGTTCCTTCTTTTGGTCCTGAATAGCCATTAAAAACAAACAAGAGGGCCTAAGTCTTTCTGATGGAAGCACGTATCTCACGAATCCTATAGCAACTTCAAATGCTCAAAGATAGGGTCCCTAGAAGTCTAGGCAGGGTGAATTCTACCCAAGGCTAAACACCAGCCAAAAAACTGATAATCAGAAAAAACCATAAAGGAATATTAAAAAGAACACTGAAGGCAGAACCTGTGGATAAATAAATGGATAGAATTCCATAGATTTTAGATTATTTAGTACTAACTGTATAGTACTTAAAAGGCAGTTATAACACTTGAATCTGTGTCCTAGTGCTTTTTAGCTATGAAATAGAATACCATGCTTTTCTATATGAGAGGAATGTTAGAAAATGGCAATAATAGCAATAGTGGTATCATTTATTATCTTCGATGTGCCAGGCACTGCTTTAAGCACTTCCAAGGCAATAACTCAATTAGTCCTCACAACTGTAAGTAAATTGTCATTATCCTCATCTTACAGATAAGGAAACTGAGGCATAGAGAGTTTAGATATAACTTGACTAAGTCACAGATAGTAAGAAGGATATGGCCTCAAAAGTGTGTATACTTAATCCATATATTATACTCCAAGTATAGATATGCTTTTAGTTTGAAAGAAGGATCTATTAAAAATCTTAAGGAACTAGAGGATATTATGTTAAAACAAAATAATCAGGAATAGAAAATTAAACACCGCATGTTCTCATTCATGTGTAGAAGCTACAAAAAGTTGATCTCATAGAAGTAAAAAGTACAACAAAGTATACCAGAGGCTGAAAGGGGTAGGAAGAAGAGAGGGATAGGGAGAGATTTGTTAAAGCTGCAGTTCCCAACCCTGGGGCCGCTGACCAAGCCAGTGAAGCTTCACCTGCATCCACAGCTGCTCCCCATCGCTGGCGTCACTGCCCAAGCTCCCAAGCCCCTCCTTGCCTGTGAGATGAGCAGTGGCATCAGACCCACATAGGAGCATGAACCCTACTGCAAACTGCATATGCAAGGGATCTAGGGATCCCCACGAGAATCCAATGCCTGATGATCTGAGGTGGAGCCAGGCAGCAGTTACTTCCTGTAAGCCCAGTGGGTGGAAAAACTGTCTTCCACGAAACCGGTCCTTGGTGTCAAAAACGTTGGGGAGACCACTGTGTTAAAGGATACAAAATTACAGCTAAATAGGAGGAGTAAGTTCCAGTGTTCTATACCATTGCTGGATGACTATGGTTAACAATAAATGTATAGTTTCAAATAGCTAGGAGGAGGACAGTGAAATGTTCCTAACACAAAGAAATGATAAATGTTTGAGATGACGAATATGCTAATTACCCTGATCTAATCACTATACATTGTATGTACTGAAACAGCACTATGTACCCATGAATATGTATGATTATTTGTCAATTAAAATATTAATGTTTATAATTCTTAAATCTAAAATTATGATCTTAAATTTGTAATTTTAAATTTTATGGATTATAATTTTCTGTAGAACCCTCTGAGAGAAAATATCCTCACCATTCAGCTTGTTTTCTCTGCTCTGCCAACTCATGGAGCCGCCGAAGGGCTTTTTCCTGTTTTTTCTCATCCTTGCGGGATCTTGAAGAGACATTTCGAGCAAACTCTCTCTGCTTGAGATCTTTTAATCTCTGAGTTAACAGAAAAAAAGGAACAGAGGGTAACCTGGGGATCTGAAAGCAAAGCCTTTAGAACAGTTACCACCTTCAACCAATGGTTATAATAGTGCTAGTGTAGACTACATTATTATATTCTCTTATGGTGATTGAAAACACAATGGCTGATTACTTTGGGTATAACGCTTGGAGTATCTGCATTTCTAATTAGGACTGCATATCGTTTGCTTTGTTAGGCAAAATAAAATGATTTCAAAAGCAACAGGCAAATTTTAGAACACTGGGAGGAAAGAAGAAGGACTATTTAATCACTCGCTCTTCCAGGATGCAAAACTAGACAAACAGAACATGAGATAAATTGTAATAATACAAGCCAAGAGAACAGAAAGGGGTTAGGCTAGTACAGAAAATTACCCAGGTATAAAATCTTAGAAAGCAATGTACAGCTTACATGGGGGTGGTGGTGGTGGAGGGGAGGTGGTATTTGAATCAGAAGAAACAAGTAGAAAGTATACTTTTATTTCACCATAAAAAGGTGTTATTATTTCTTTTCATTATGAACACAGGTTTCCTGTAACTACTAAACAAACCCAAGAGAGGTCTTCCAATGCTAGCATGTTCAGAGCTCACCAGTCTGACCACTTCCACCTGGTCAGCCTGTTGAAAACAGTATGTATAGCTTTTCATTCCTTCATGGCCCTACGAGGAACATCCAGGGGATGAGGAGGGAGAACAGCGATAAGTCAAAGATTTTATTACTTAAAATCCAGTTAATAGAATGGGTCTTTTATTCTCAGAAGCTATTGTATAATTTTCCTTAAAATAAAACAAAAGAAACAACAATCAAAAAAGAACAGTGCCATGACACACTGTGACAGAGTCCAGACACATCTATCTGCAATGAAGACAGAACTAAAATTATTTTCAACACATTAGGTAATATAAAAAACAAAAACAAAAGCAAAACATACACATTACCCTATACTTTTACAACAGCACTGGGGAAAGGAATTTGACCCAATATAAAGTGGACATTGCTTTGTGGAAAGGCATGATGTTCAACAAACAGAGGAATTTTCATACCTAATACTTATGAATTGTGTTTTGAATCTTTTTAAATTGGGAGGGGGAAGGGTAGAAAGACACACACAAAAAAAGATATACAGCTAAAGACACTAATAGAAAAACTCACTCTTGTGATCTGGGCTCCCAAATTAGAAGGATTTGCTTTCAATACATCAGCTGAAAATGTCACATCACAAAGAAAAAAAGTAAAAAATAAAACAAGAGTAGAAGAGAAAAAAAATAAAGCAAGCATTACTACACAAGCTCTCTTAGTGAATCTGCAAGCTATTATACTGAACAATCAGGGACAAAGCCATCAACTATAAAAGGGCTGGGGAGGAGGGAAGCACCTGTACAACACATATATGTCCACATACACACAGACTGACACAGTAATCCCCACCTAGATAAATGACACTATTTATATTTCTTCCAGGAAAAAAATCATTACAGAACTTTGGAAAAGACCACTATGGTCTAATAGCATTTAGTCTTATTTTCATTTACCTTTATTTTAAGGAAGATCAAGTAATCAAAGCTGGCAAAACTGTTACTGAGCCTGGCTGCCCACAATTAAGATTTTTATAAAACCACTTCAAGATGAAGGATCAACTATTTTAAGTAAATATGAATCCCAATTTCCTCCTTCTGAGGGGAATGGGGCAAAGAGAAAGAGCCCATCAGGCCTATTATATAAATACTTTAGACCACAAAGCTACTTTTTTCTTCCTCAAACATTTAATAGGCTTCCTGGTCAAGATTTAAATAGAACGTATGTTTTTCTCATATCTGCCATCTTCTCTCTAGCCACCTCATAAGCCTGGAAAATCCTTCCAGGCCTAGTCATTTCCTCCCCTCTTAAAAATACTTCATTACTTTTAGGAGGCATTTTTCAAACTACAGGACATTGCCCAAAAGAGCAATCATTTTATCAAAGTCTAGAGTGTCTAGGCTGAGTCAGACAGTGATTAGGTTTTCCAATCATTCAGCGGTTACTTGGAATATCCTTGAAGTTGAAGGAACAGGACCATGTTCACATCATCCAGAAGACATCCTACCGCAAGCTCCTACCACAGGTATATACAGTTGGAGGTAGAGATGGAAGAAAATGGGATGATGTCAATAAAACAAATCCAAATTGGAGGCTCCCTCTGGCAAACCTATCCTAGTACTCTATAAAGTTTAGCAAACTCCCACATCACCTTTACAAACTTTATAGTAAAGTCTGGGATCTCAAGAGTAGAATTGGGAACCTCAGAATTTTAATCCCAACCTTATTGACAGGGCTCAGCAAACTCTCCCAAACCTAATACGTATATCTGAGGTTTCTCTTGGATGAGTATATTCTGATGATAAAAAAGGCAAGACACAGGTTTTTGTTTTGAAGAGATGGGGTCTCACTATGTTGCCCGGGCTGGAGTGCAGTGACTATTCACAGGCCCGATCCCACTACTGATCAGCATGGGAGCTCTGACCTACTTTGTTTCTGACCTGTGCTGGTTGACCCCTCCTAAGACAAACTGGTAGTCCCCTGCTCCCAGAGGCCATCATACTGATGTCTAACTTAGTGTGGACACGTGATCAGCATAGCACCTTACATTACAGCCCAACTCCTGGGCTCAAGTGATCCTCCAGCTTTGGCCTCCCAAGTAGGTGGGACTATAGGTGTGTACACTACCACGTCTGGTCAAGACATGGGTTTTAAGGTTGACATTTTCCCTTACCTAGAATGAATGCCTAACTCCAAGTCTCTCCTGCCTACTCAAGGTCAAACTAAATTCCCCTCACAAAGTTTCTACTGGCCCTTCATAAGACAGGATTGTTCTTTCTGAACTGTCCCTAGTAGAACTTTGTCATAGCACTCATCTAGCGGCCATCATATTTTGCTCTCTGGCCAGTTATTCCTGTCTTTCAGAAAGGCAGTCTGTGTAAAGCTTCAGAGTCAGAAAGACCTGGGTTAAAATCCATTAATTACACCTCTCTGAATTCCAGTTCCCTCATTAGAAAAATGGGGCTATCTATCAACAGATTTGCAAGATTAAATATCAAAATAAATAGAAAGCATTTAATAAGTCACAACTTTTCAATATTTCCCCTTTGTTTTGTTTTTTGTTTGTTTTGTTTTTTTGAGACAGTCTTACTCTGTTGCCTGGGCTAGTGTGCTGTGGCATCAGCCCAGCTCACAGGAACCTCAAACTCCTGGGCTCAAGCAATTCTCCTGCCTCAGCCTCCCAAGCAGCTGGGACTATAGGCATGCACCACCATGCCCAGCTAATTTTTTCTATTTTTAGTAGAGACGGGGTCTCGCTCTTGCTCAGGCTGGTCTCAAACTCCTGACCTCAAGCGATCCTCCTGCCTCAGCCTCCCAGAGTGCCAGGATTATAGGTGTGAGCCACCAAGCCTAGCCTGCCTCCCCTTTGTATGGGGCACGTTCTATGGCTTATCTTTATAACCAACCCTGCAGTGCATGGAATAGTACTAAGTCTATATCTATCTGGTAAATGCCCAGTGAATAATTTGGCTTAAACATTAGATTCTTCATTTTTCCCCAAATAAATTTTTCTACAATTTGTAGGAAAAGTTGACATTAAATATTCTCTTATCTCCACTAAGGACATATTCAAGTATATAATAAGGTCTTCTTAGCTGTCACTCTCAGATAGTAAGGAAGTCTCATTATTTAGAGAAACAAAAAGCCTGAAATTTTAAACCCCTTACTTCTACATAGAATTGGGCCAAATAACAATAAAGATACTGACCAGAAACTTCTCAACTTCCTATCTAAAAAGGTAATTTTTATAAAGGTACAAGGCCCTAATGATAGTTTTCCAAAACTGCCTATTTTACTCCAAAAGGCTACCAAAGTCTGGCTCATTTGTCACTGAATGCCCATATGAAATTCTGTGCATTGTACCTGTACTTTTCTCATAAATTCTAAAGAGGAACATAACTTTAGACAACTTTTTCAGGTGAGAAAAGAGGAGCAACAGGTCTGCTTACCAAAGGAGAGATAGAACTCACATAAGACTAAAACTGGCAGATATGCCATCAATCTCTTGTCAAAGGCTGAGCCAATTCCACACCATACACAAAAATTTAAGTCAGACAGACACCAGACAGGGACAGAGTCTAATCTGAATGGGTTTAATTAACCATTTAAACTGACTCAAAAGCTATGATTATGGCCTTATCTCTGAAAATGATAAAGTATGTTTTCTGAAGAGTTACTAATAAATTATTTTATTAGGTACTAAAGTTTATTAACAAAAATTTGAGCCACATGATGTATTTTTAGTTGGGTAATATTTTGGTTCAAGGAAAGGAGACTGAACCTCACTCAAAATGAAAGGATGTGAAAATCCTATTTTCCTGAAAAATCAGTAGCATTTTCCCCAAAAAGCATACATTTGTGGCATGGTACCAAATCGAAGGAACATTCCCCACAGATCCTCAATTGCACAGTGGCTAGATTTCCAATAAACTTTACAAAAGACCAGTAGAGAGGGAAGACCTTCACAAATGATCCAGTTAAGGATCCACATTAAAGACCACCTCAAATGGAACTGATGTTCTGGTTCTTTTAAAAAAAAAAAAAAAAGCTTAAACAGCATTATGTTGCAGAAAAATGTTTTACTCTGGACACAAACTTCTGCTCTACTAACTCTGAACAGATTAAACCAAGGTAATGTGAATTGGGTAAATCTGAATATGGGTAATAAATCTGCAGAAAAGGTTCATCCAAACAGCTACCTACTTCTCTTTAAATGCCAACTTCATAAGCTGAAACATTTTGCCTCACAGTGTCTACTAAAAAAAGGGAACTGTGACAATCAGGCTTTGTAGAAGATCATCCTCTAAATGGCCCTCAAGAAATACAGCTTCTTTCTACAGTGGTTAGAACTTTTAAGACAGTTATTGTCCTGTCAATAGTGAGAAGCAAGCTGTGTTCCTGCTAAACTGTATTTGAGTTGGGAATGAATGAGACAGATACTTCTGCACACAGTTTTTCCTAACAACAAAAGATAATAAGGGTCTGAGTCTATAAAATCTTTTTTGTGTCTTTTGGTGCTAGGCCTTTCTATCAATAACAAAATTTGATACAGTAGTTTATATTTATATTCGATTGAGTATAAGGAATAAGTCTGATTATCTTTCTCAAGTATTTCAAATCTATTGTCTAAATTGAAAGAATAAAAACCACTGTTTCCATGTTGAAAGGAATTTTAGGAATCAGAAAATGGGAAGAATTTAAGGCAGAGTATTTCCTATTGCCATTAAAAATCCTATGCTCTATATTTACTCTGCTCTGAAGAGAAAACCTAATTTTGTCTTTAGAGTCAAAATGTTATCCATGGTTTCTTTCTCTCACCAGACAGCAATTCCACTCTCCCAAACAGGAACCAAGACTTAGTCCTCCTTTGTAACTAACTCTGCAATGCACACATTGCTGTTCATGGCACAACAGAGATGCTCAATAAATATTTATCAAACTGGTATCGGTTTTAAAATGAGTTGTTGGGAGAAGGAACAAACATATATACACTTTTATGCAGTATTTGTTGGTTATGAACAGAGCTGGGAAATAGAGTAAAGAAGGGGTGGTTCTTTGTAGCCTGACCTTTATTTCTGGCTAACGATAACCTGGTCTTCTTTGAACCTCAACCATTCCTTTTCCTCTATGTCAACAATCCTGCGTACCAAAACCACAGCCTCCTTTCTTCACTGCTTTTTTGCCTTCCTTTCATAACGAAATATTAATGTGGGGTCTCCTCTCCCCTCCCAAACTGAAATAATCATGCTGTAGTTGTTGCTTGGCCAGGTCACCCTGATTCACGTCTCAGTGTTGGATACTTCCAGATAAGACCATCCAGGACATCACCATGTGATGAGGGAGGAAAAAGACCAGCGGAGAATATAAAAAGTCCAGCATTAAACTATCCAGGGAAGGAAGATTATATATGAATGGTTAGGGAAATCCAAGTTACTGGACATTAGATGTAATTTTTTCTTTTAACATATGCATATCAGGAAGTCATAAAAATTAATTTTTTTCAGTAACAGAGAAAACCAAACATTTGGTAACAGAGAAAACTAAATACTAACACCAATTACAGATACTGAAAAAAATGAGAGAAAAAGAAAATACAAATTCTTTTTGCTGGGTAACAGTAGGACTCTTTATGACAATACTTACCATTAATGCCCAATTACTTTGCAACATAATGACTATTAATATCATTAGGTGGATATCAAATTAATTAGTCAAAAATTACCAGGTAACACTTGCTTTGCTATGCTCGAGAATTCAGCAAACAGCCTTATAAGTATGGTATATTCTTTAACAGCACCAGGTATTCCTGCTTCAAGGTATTT
>NW_012151929.1:799357-801473 GCF_000956105.1 Propithecus coquereli
CGGTTGATAGACATTTGGGCTCTTTCCACTTTTTTGGCTATGTTGAATAATGCTGCTGTAAACACTCTTATACAAGTTTTTGTGTGAACATGTGTATGTTTTCATTTCTTTTGGGTATATACTAGTCATATGGTAACTCTACTGTTTTCCAGAAGGGCTGCACTATCTATCTTAGTAATATAGGAGGGCTGTAATTTCTCTATATTCCCCTCAAATACTTACTGTATCTTTTTTATTTTAGCTACCCTAGTGGGTGTAAAATGGTATAATACTGTGGTTTTGTTGATAGAGGTTTTTTTTTTGTTTTTTTTTTAAGAGACAGAGTCTTACTCTGTTGCCCAGGCAGTAGCATGATCATAGCTCTCTGTAACCTCAAATGCCTGGGCTCAGGGGATCCTCCTGCCTCAGCCTGCCAAGTAGCTGGGACTACAGACAGACTCATGGCACCATGCCTGGCTAATTTTTTTTATATCTTGTAGAGAAGAAGTCTCATTATGTTGCTGGGCTGGAAGATAATGAGTTTTAAGTATACTGGTTGAGTATCCCTTATCTGAAATACCTGGCACTAGAAGTGTTTTGGATTCTGGACTTTCAGATTTTCATTGTGTACTTATCGCTGAGAATCCGAAATCTGAAAATCTAAAATAAAGTAGTCCAGTGAGCATTTCCTTTGAGCGTCATGTTGGTGCTCAAAATCTTTCAGATTGGAGCATTTTAGATTTTGGATTTTTGGATCTGGGATGCTCAACCTGTATCTATATAGCCGTCCAGATCATATCTGGAGACAAAGACTTACCCTTTGTGTAAAATCTGAAAGAACATAATGCATAAGAGCTGCTTAGGCCCAAAGCAAATGGAACAGAACTCCAGTTCAGAGTTCTCTTTACAGCACTGTCATTCTCAAACTTATTATTATTTAGGAGGTTACTTTAACCTTTCAGACTGGAACATATAGCATAATCCAAGAATCTCCACCACAGGGCATCACCGTAATCAATTTAAGTGTATAGGGGCAGAAAGGTTGAAACTGCAGAACATGAGTAAGGTAGAATCATTTTTATTTGCACATTGGATTGTATGCCAAGATGAACAGCTAGAAATACATAATAAGAAAATGCCTAGTTGACCTGCAACATTAGGTCCTGAAGAGTCTGTTTAAGGTTACCCATATGCACAAAAGCAGACAGCTCCCCTAAGAAGACATAGATTTTTTCCAAAGTTAACTAGGTCGTGATTGCTAGGTGTAAGAACAAGTCTACTCCCAACACAAGCAGACAGGGGTAAGTACCTAAGCTTTAACAGATGAAAGGGTGGAAAACATGCTCAATTTTTGGAAGACAGGCCAAATGATGTCACATCTCTTGTTAAAGCAGTTCCAAAGAAAATGGTATCCACAGTGGTACAAAGCACCACTGAATCTAACATTTTCACCTCTCTACTAAAGGTTATTGAATAAAACTACAATGTGTCCAAGTTCTGAGATGCATTTCTGTCTTCACATTTCTTTTGCTTTTCAAAGCATAATCTCTTCAGAAGTGGACTGTACTGTTTTAACACTTACGAAGCTCTGGAATTCATAAGTACTTTATGATTCCCAAACTAATTTTATATCTTTGACAATATTTTTTTTAGTTTTCTAAGGATAAACATTCTGTAAATATTCAAAACATAGAGTACCTATGGAATATCTTCATGGGTATCTGATCTTGGTGGTTTCACTTCGTAGAAATTTTTCTTTTTATTTTAGCCCTAGGATTATCCTTTTTCACTTTGCCTTTTTTACATTGAATGTCAAAGCAGCATTGAAACAGGAACCCAGTCTGCATTTCTTCAAATCTGCATTGGCTTGGCAGAGGTCCAGTTGGTTTTAATGTGCTTACTGTCTTGATGCTATATGTATCAAATATACAGATGCTATTGATCAAATGTTGTAAAACATCTTGAGAGGCAAAAATCCAATCAGTAAACAGTGAAAATTCAAGTGGAAAGTGACCACTCCCAAATTCAATGAAGTCCTGTGAAGTTGAAAAATTATTATTCCTTCCATCACCAAGAAAATTCTCAGAAAATACTTCAATTCAGAACCTATTTCATTTTTTTTTTTTTTTTTTTTTTT
>NW_012151929.1:803457-805849 GCF_000956105.1 Propithecus coquereli
CCTGCCTCTACTAGTAGTTTACTGCTAACAGATTATTTCTCTAAAAAATTTTAATGGTGAAAATTTGATGGAAGATGCAAACTAGGGATTACTAACATGGGGTTGAAAGTACTTACCTATTATCTCAGATTCATAATAATTCTGTGTGCCTTCCTGGAAGACAAGACAGGGTGTCTTTATGATTTTAGAGCATAAATTTGGAAAAATGGTAGGTCCATTTGTATGGTAAGCTCATGTCCATCACAGAGGAATGAAAAATTTGCCCTTCCGCCTCTTAGGGGTTATTTAACTGTGTTGTACCAAGGTCAATTAAAGGTTCCTCAGACATTCTAAGTACAGGGAAGATTTGAAATCTAAAAAATTTTAGTACTATGCTTTTATTTGTTTATATATTCATAACACTCTTTTTAAAGATTTTACCATTTGCAGTATGAAGAAAGGTGAAAAAGCCTACATTTCAACGAAATGAAGAACACTCCACCAAAAACAAAACAAAAACAAGCTCATACTACATCTGTTCTTTTTCATTTTTTCTGAGACAGGGTCTTGTTCTGTTACCTGGGCTAGAGTGCAGTGGCACCACCATAGCTCACTGTAACCTCAAACTCCTGGGCTCAAGCCATCCTTCTGCTTCAGTATCCTGAGATCTGGGACTACAGGCGTGCATCACCACGCCCAGCTAATTTTTCTAGTTTTTGTAGAGACTGGGTCTCGCTCTTGCGCAGGCTGGTCTCGAACTCCTGAGCTCAAGCAATCCTCCTGCTTTGGCCTCCCAGAGTGCTAGGATTACAGGTGTGTGCCACTATGCCTGGCCTGTATCTGTTCTTTTTTTTTTAATAACTAAGATGACCTTTGGATTAAGTGAAGAAATAAACTTGCATGCATTCATTAATCATACCATCTAAAGATTTTTTCCCAGACCAGGGATCACAGACATATCCTATATTAGTGGATAGGTAGTCCTTGAGTTCTCTATGAGAAATCCTTAATTTTGTATTTTTATCTTGATGATAATCTCAAAAAGAGTAATAGCTGAATATTCTGAATAATCTAGATGAGTACTTAATAAATGTTTACAACATAACTGGGGACATAAAATGATAATGATTTGTTTGTACTAAGCAAAGGCCAAATAATATCACAGTATCATATATATTTAAAAGTTTTTCAGTAGTTCCAATAGAACAGGATTTTTCAACCTGTATTTATTTAATTATTTTGTTTGTTTGTTTTGAGACAGGGTCTTGCTCTGTTGTCCAGACTAGAATACAGCGGTGTCATAGCTCACTGCAACCTCAAAGCCCTGGGCTCACACGATCTTCCTGCCTCAGCCTTCTGAGTAGCTGGGACTAACTAGAGGCATGTGCCACCACGCCCAGTTAATTTTTCTCATTTTTTGTACAGCTGGGGTCTCGTCACTGCCCAGGCTGGTCTTGAACTCCTGGCCTCAAGTGATCCTCCCACCTTGGCCTCCCAAAGTGCTAGGATTTACAGGCATGAGCCACCATGCCCAACCCTCAGCACTACTGATTGCCATTTTTTCTCTCCGTTTTGAGGGGCTTTCCTGTACATTGCAGGATGTTTAGCAGCACCTCTGGCCTCCACTCACTAGATGCCAGTGACATCATCCCCTAGTTGTCACAACCAAAAATGTCTGCTGACATTGCCAAGTGCCCCCTGGGGCACAAAATCTCCCCAGGTTGAGAATTACTGCAATATAGAAAAGCAGTGAGAGAACTGAGTCAATAGAAGGTGTGTGGGAGAAT
Organism: Propithecus coquereli; assembly: GCF_000956105.1. Lineage (NCBI taxonomy): Eukaryota > Metazoa > Chordata > Mammalia > Primates > Indriidae > Propithecus > Propithecus coquereli. The sequence continues at coordinate 805,224 of NW_012151929.1, forward strand.
AAACATGTCAAATTCAAATGAACCACAGCTGTAATAATTTCTACTATACTCACACTGAGAGCAAAATCAGTAAAACATCATATATTACATTAAATTGATATTGCCAATGTGAATTGTATTAGTTCTGTACTTTTTCTTCAGATTTAATTTGTAAATCTGTTTTGTTTTGATAGAATTTTTTTCCCTTAAAAAGCAAGTCCTTTGTTTCCTTATGTTTGAGGAAGAAAAGAAAAAAGCAAGTCTTACATTTCAGGTACAGGTACCTTAAAAAAAAAAAGGCAATTCTATACATTATTCAAGTTGTTTTTGTTTTTAGAGTCAAGGTCTTCCTCTGCCATTCAGGCTGGAATGCAGTGGCGTGATCACAGCTCACTTTAGCCTCAAACTCCTGGGCTCAAGTGATCCTCTTGCCTTAGCCTCCCAAGTAGCTAGGACTACAGGTGCACAACATTGCGCTCAGCTAATGAAAATTTTTTTTTGAGACAGAGTCTCACTCTGTTGCCCGGGCTAGAGTGAGTGCTGTGGTGTTAGCCTAGCTCATAGCAACCTCAAACTCCTGGGCTCAAGCAATCCTTCTATCTCAGCCTCCCAAGTAGCTGGAACTACAGGCACACGCCACCATGCCC
>NW_012151929.1:805899-807575 GCF_000956105.1 Propithecus coquereli
CATGAGCCACCGCGCCCGGGCAGAACCTATTTCATTTTTGAATGAGGAAAACTCTAAAATTTCTGTCCCTTGGTAATATACATTACTGAGTACTGAAGTAGTCAACTAAGTAATGCTGTCAAAATGCAGTGGTAACAGTTTAGTCAAAGTTAACTAAATCATATATTAATAGATTCTATTCCATATAAGTTAGAATAGAGAAGTCACTGGTGGCTGCTACAGGCTTCATCTGTTTTAGTTCAGCTATTTAAAGCTTAGGAAACTACTACTTTCATTAACAGCTGAAACAGACCTTGGTATTAAAGACTTGTCTTTTCAGAAAATGTAAAAAGTACAGGAGTTTTCATACTAAGGCTATTTTAGCAGAAAGAAGAGGGAGGCTGAAAGCATTCTTTCCTTTGACTAAGATACCGATTCCTTCTACAAGTTAAGGGGATTTCTGAAGCTGCTTTACTGTACCAGATTTTGATAACTAGATCAGACTATCAGAGATTGAAATTGCAAGGAGGTTGGTCCCAACACTAACAGCAAGAAGGCAGCTTTTCAATGTGCTACTTCCCCAGTGTCAGAATCCATGGGAATCCGTGTGGGAAGGATGGAAAGGTCTAGGCCTGAGTCATAAACTCAAATGTTTAGAGGCGTTCTGCAGGCATCATAATGAGTTGCCCAGATTGGTGCAAGAGAAAAGATGAAGCAGAGACCACAGCTAGTTGGAGAATGAGCAAAGAGACAGCAACTATTCAGCTCCAGTCGATTATGTTGAAATGTAGGCCCAATGTCATCAGATATTTCAATTTTTCAAGACAAGTCATAGCCTAAATTATGTAAAATCTAATTTAAAAAAATTGGGAACCAATTGAAATAAAAGAGGGAAAGACTAACGCCATGAAGGCCAGATATATCTGTGAGACAATTTGTGATCTCTTGCTTATTTACTAGAAGGACCCTTAGTGGCACAAACACAAGAGGATAAGATTGGAAGAATCCTGAGTAGGTAACAAGGTACCAAGAAAGAAGTCAAAAAAAAAAAAGTGTTAAAATAAGGCATTGACTATTAATGTGCTGCTACAGATTTACTTCTGGAAAAGAGAATATGCTCTGGACTTTGAATTTTAAGCCTGCCTCCTGAAAAGCTAAAGAAAATGATATCCACCGTCATATCCATTTGAAGACAAATTTTTAAAAAAGGCATGCAAAATAATTAAAGAGACAATGAGGTAGGGATAAAAAAATCTTTAGTTTTAGAGTTAACAGTAACTTATACTAAGCCAACAAAAGTAGCTGATGACCAGTGCTAATGTTTATTGAGCACTTAGGCACATCAGTCAGGCACATCATAACTAATTTATATAACATGGAATCATATATTGGGTTATCTCTCCAGAAATAGAAAGGCCTACTCTTGGAGATTTCAAAATGTATTAAAATTAATCACCCGAAAACTAGGGTTAAATTACTAAAAAGAGCCAAAATGTCTAATTAGCTTTTGCAACTTTGAAGATTAAGCTGGGCTGTAATATTTTTGTGTTAATGACTCTTCACGAAATCTTAGAAAATTTATAGGGAGAGGCATATAACATTCCCTCCCCCGCCAAAAAATCACCATGAATGAGTGACCATGTATCTCCTTTTTGAGAGATTATTTGTGCTTAATAAAGGTAAGGGTATGTTTAGTA
>NW_012151929.1:819375-821016 GCF_000956105.1 Propithecus coquereli
AAAAAAAACAACAAAAAACAGTCTACCTGAGAGGAGAAAAAAGGGCTTTTCATAAAATTTAGTGGTACCAACCAAAGCTGGATGAAACACAAATGACAATTTGGTGGGGTAATATGTGTGTGGCTGTACTAACAGCTGGCTTCAAGTAAATAAATGTTTAGAAGAGTTTAATTTTCCTTCACTTTTGGCAATATGGTAGACTAGATATTCTCGCATACCTATCTCCTACCCTTGGCTAAAAACCAACCACATTCAATAAAACAATTTTTATTGTATTGCCAGAACTACAGGAAGTAAGAAAATCCCCAAGAGGGGCAACAGGAGAGGAGAAGAGAAAAAAACAAAACAAAACAAAACTCAGCTATGATCTGGGTCTGAAACTGAAATCAGAGCTCCAAAGGGAAAGTGCTCTCCTTAGGACATTACGGGTGAAACTGGGGCTTGGGGTTTGAGCAAGGTGGAAAGCTAAACCCGAGATCTGTCATTAAACAAAAGAACACAGAAGGAAGTGGGCTGAAGAGAGCTCTGTGTCTTGGCAGAGGGAACCAAAAATCCTCTCAGAAAGCATTCTCAATTTTGTGCCTAAAAATCTCCTAGATTAAGTTCAACCAGGAATTACAATCAAGTATCACTATACACATAGGAAATAAATCTATCATAAGATTTATCTTCTGAGAGTCAGAAGAAAATAAGCAACAAATTTAGCCCCCCAAGATCTCAGATATAGTCTGTTACAGAATATAAAGCAACCATAAATTGTTTAAAGTGGAATTACAACAATGAGCAAGCACAAAACACTATAAAAAATGAGGCAAACTGCAGAAAGAAATAAATGAGACTTTTACAACTTAAAAACATAACAGTAAAAAATAACCCCCCCAAACAAAAACCCCTAAAACAGATTAGATACAGCTCAAAAGAGATGTAATAAGGTGATAAAAATGTTCTGAAACCAGATCATAGCAATAGTTGCACAATCTTGTGGAATATACCAAAAACCACTGAATTGTAAAGCTTAAAAAGGTGAATTTTATGGTATGTAAATTATATCTCAATTTTTTTTCAAAAACAGATGTAAACTAGAAGATAGACTAAAATAAATTACTCAGATTGTAGCACAGAGACAAGGAAACAGATAATAATGAAAATGAGGTTAAGAGCCATGGAGAATACACTAATACATATATAACTGAAATCCCAGAAACATAGAATGAAGCATAGATGAGAGAAAAATATTTGAAGATATAAAGGTTGAGGTTTTTCCAAACCAATGAAAGACAAGAGTCCACAGACACAGGAAGTACAAAGTACACCAAGCAAGCTAAATAAAACAAAATACGCACCTAAATACACTCTGGTGAAACTACAAGGGACCAAAGTTTACAAAATCATAAAATTACCCAGGAAAAAAAAAATATCACCTACAATCAGACTGACAGCAGATTCAAAAGCAACAAAAGAAACTACAGTGGAATAATATCTACAGTGTGCTAAAAGAAAATATATTTTTACTTACATACCAAATGAAAATACTTTTCAGAATTGATGAAACGAAGGCATTTCAGATAAAAAAGTTTACTACACAGATTCATAAAAAAGAAACTTCTTGGCCGGGCGCGGTGGCTCACGCCTGTAATCCTA
>NW_012151929.1:823107-823450 GCF_000956105.1 Propithecus coquereli
AAGCGAGCACTCTTTAATTTTTTAATGTGGTTGGTTGTATAAATTGATTTCTATTACTAAATCAAGCTTGCATTTGTGGGATAACTTGGTCATGATGTATCTTGATAGATTTTGTTAGTGTTTTAAGATCTGCAACTGTGTTAGGAATGACAGTGACATATAATTATTCTTGTCATACTGTCCTTGTCGGGTTTTAGTATCAAGGTTATACTAGTCTCTCATTAAATGAGCCAGTTTTTCTTTTTCAATTCTCTGGGAGATTAGAAATTGTTGGTTAAGATTAAAGTTATTTCTTCTGTGAATTTCGATAGAATTCACTGGTTCTATTATTTGGGATTTATGG
>NW_012151929.1:829618-830993 GCF_000956105.1 Propithecus coquereli
AAGATAAAAACTTGAAAATTAGTAACGTAAAAAGTAATGTGAAAGCTTGAAAAATAGTTCGTAAGGGTAAAGTGTTTTCCTTGACTCGTCAGGCTTAAGTGTAATTTAAAGGTAAGCACAAATAGAAAAATGAAATTTATTGAATTCTATTCACTTAATCCATGTTTTTAAATTGTCAGTATTAATTGTAATAAGAACATCAACAAGTAAGATTTTCATGAACCAACTGCAGGGTTTTGCCCAGGTTTTGCTTTATGAGGCCTCAGGCTCAAAACTAGCTTGCGTTAAATACAACTCACATGGCAGTTAATGTGTTAAATAGTGGTGGGAAAGATAGGAGGTGTCTATTATCAGGATTTTTGCCACTGGAAAAAAAATGAAGCATGTCATATGATCTCGGATAAAGATCGGCAGACACAAGAACTATAGACACCAAGTTTTTTGGGTACACTCATAAAATCCAACACTTAACAATAAAGTATCTTTTTCTTCGTTAGCAAGTAACTATTCCTCACCTGCTTGTGTGCATGATCATAGGAGTTGATATGGTTGTCAAATTCCTGATGTTTCTGATATTGCTTATCACAGAGTTCACAGTAAAAGTTGGCTCTGAGGTCTTCTAAGGCTTTGGCAATTGCCTTCTCTTTGTCAACATAATCCTGTAAGAACAACAAAATACAAAACAAACAAAAAAAGAACTTAGAATTTTAAGTAAATGTTATCAAAAAAAAAACAAAAAAAACAAAAAAAACAACAAAAAACAGTCTACCTGAGAGGAGAAAAAAGGGCTTTTCATAAAATTTAGTGGTACCAACCAAAGCTGGATGAAACACAAATGACAATTTGGTGGGGTAATATGTGTGTGGCTGTACTAACAGCTGGCTTCAAGTAAATAAATGTTTAGAAGAGTTTAATTTTCCTTCACTTTTGGCAATATGGTAGACTAGATATTCTCGCATACCTATCTCCTACCCTTGGCTAAAAACCAACCACATTCAATAAAACAATTTTTATTGTATTGCCAGAACTACAGGAAGTAAGAAAATCCCCAAGAGGGGCAACAGGAGAGGAGAAGAGAAAAAAACAAAACAAAACAAAACTCAGCTATGATCTGGGTCTGAAACTGAAATCAGAGCTCCAAAGGGAAAGTGCTCTCCTTAGGACATTACGGGTGAAACTGGGGCTTGGGGTTTGAGCAAGGTGGAAAGCTAAACCCGAGATCTGTCATTAAACAAAAGAACACAGAAGGAAGTGGGCTGAAGAGAGCTCTGTGTCTTGGCAGAGGGAACCAAAAATCCTCTCAGAAAGCATTCTCAATTTTGTGCCTAAAAATCTCCTAGATTAAGTTCAACCAGGAATTACAATCAAGTATCAC
>NW_012151929.1:831043-832605 GCF_000956105.1 Propithecus coquereli
GGCCAGGGGGGCGGGAAAAAAAAGAAAGGAGGAAAGAAAAAGAAAGCTTCTAGAATACAGCCTTCTTTTAGATACTATCAAAGACTGCCAGGAAAACAAAATGAAAATGCAACACTACCTTATGCCCAATGGTATAATAAATAAGCAGTGACTGCAATCTTTAGCAAAAGGACCAAATTAAAGACAGGTTATAAAAATGACTTCCTAGGTGCAATATCACTTTCATAACGTCTCAATCAGGGATTTACTGGTAAAAACAAATGGTCCAATGAAAGAATTGAAAAGAAATGTCATAGGAATTTACTTTATTTTGGTATCTTTTTTTGATCTGTCAGAATTTGTTTTGCAAGAATCAAAGTTTTGGTACAAATTCATTACCTCTGTAAACCCCTGTTTATAAACTCTGCATTAGTACTTTTGCCTTCTAAGGCAGTCAAAGTTTGTTTTAATTTATTTATAAATTGCAGTAGCAAGTGCTAGTGCCCATTATATTGTAGGGAAATCAAGTTTTTGACAGTATTAGAATTTAATGTTTTAACTGATTTTGTTGGCATTTCTAACACAGATACATCCCTTCTTAACATTACCCTTTAATGAACAAGGATCAGACAAGTTGCATAAGGAAAGGAAAGGAAAATGAAAAAGACCAAGCAGAAGGATGAAGGCTACAACAGAGAAAGTAAGCCTAACATATTGGTGCACTGATGACAAAAGGAGTAATTCAGTCTGAAAATAAAAAATTACCACTGCTAAGTTTACCATCACCACAACAAGTCCAGGATCATAATGCTGTAAAAAAGAAACACCATTTGTTAGGCAGAAACCATTAGGGTAGGAAACAGGCCTTTTAGCAGGCAGACAGGATGGGGTAAAGTAACAATTGGGCTTTGTCCCTCCCCCAATTTCAGCTGGGGACAGAGGAAGGACATTTTGTGCTGCAGCAGCTGTTCTCATACCGGTCAGACCAGGGTGTGAGATTTTTGTACTGCTACTTGAGAACATGAACCACCTCCTCTTCAATAATGCAGGGGGTGGGGTGTCAGTTTAAAGAGAGAGAACTAGCCCTAGCTTCTAATCTCTCATTTAACTATTTATTCTGGTAAATCAGTATTCAGGGCCCAAGGTGGGACTTTTCCTTAAGAGAAATCACATCAAAGACTCAATCAGATCAACTGGACAGTGATCAAGTCATTTGTTTCACCAAAAGAACTCTAGGAAGCTTGGGGGTCTTGTCCTCAAGACCTCTCTAAAAATATATATAACAATTAAGAGGCCTAGAAAATAACCTTAGATCTTTAGTGCTCGAAGAACTTTGTGCATTTGAGTTCTATTATACATGAATACAACTCTTAAGTGGCTCTCCTCAGAACCTTTCTGTTAATGAAAACTTCCCAGGCCCACCAAGATCTTTCTTTCTGCAAATAACAAAGGCAACCTTTGAAGGACAGTGCCAGAGAAACTCCAGAGAAAATGGCATCAAAAGAGCTGTCACATTTAAAATTACTCCACTCAGAGTTAACTCACAGAAAATAAACAGTCTGACTTTCAAAGCAATCTGAAGG
>NW_012151929.1:832655-834637 GCF_000956105.1 Propithecus coquereli
CTCACTATAACCTACAACTCTTGGGCTCAAGTGATCCTCCTGCCTCAGTCTCCCAAGGAGCTAGGACTAGGGGCACGTGTCACCATACCCGGCTAATTTTTTTTAATTTTTTGTAGAGACTGGATCTCACTATGTTACCCAGGCTGGTCTTGAACTCCTAGGCACAAGCAATCCTTCCACCCTGGCCTCTCAAAGTGCTGGGATTACAGGCATGAGCCACCACACCCATCCTGGATTTTATTTACCTGGTTTGGGATTCTTTGGGTTTCTCACATTTCTAATTTGGTATCTTTTGTAAGCACTAAAAAATCCTAGCCATTATCTCTTCAAATACTACTTCTGCCTCGTTCTTTTCCTTTCTTTTAGAATGTCACTCTTTATATTAGAACTTTTCATTCTATATTCCAAGTTTCTTAACTTCCCTTTTACAATTCCATTTGTTTCTATTAAGCACCTGGGAAAATTACCAGTCTGGGATCACTTTAAACTAAAACCACAACTTGAGGTTTTCTGAACTATCCAGTGAATCTGGATCTCAAATCCGAAGTGAGGACAACTTTGTGGTAATAAAGCCTCAGACAAACGAAAGCTGCACTGTGAACACTTTTCTGCTTGGGAATGATACTATTTTCCTGCTAGTCCTTCTGCAGGAAAATGGGAGGTGAGGCAAGTTAACTTGTGGTATACCCTTAAAATAAGACCATAGCCCTTTGAGGGCCCAGCTTTATAAGGAGTGCCTATTATGCTCTCTACATGGACAAAGCTCTAGTCTTTTTTCTACATCATGCCCCTGAGGCTTTGAAAACTAAAAGCTCGAGTTTGTTGGGTATGGAAAATGCGATGCTCTCAATGAAAAAATGATCTTACTGTTCAAATTATCTCATGAGATTTTGGCCTATTAAGTCCTTCCTATCTTGTCCACTCGTACATGTTTTTAAGAAGTTTTTCTTTTAGTCTAGCATTTTTAGTTGTTTTCAGTAGATGACTGGCCAAAATATTTTAATGGTTTAAGGATTTTCAACTGTAAACCTTAAAAAAATGATTGCATGAACAGAAACTTTTCAAAAGAAAACAGAATAATGGCCAGCAAACATATTAAAAAAATGCTCAACATCTCTAATCATTAGGGAAATGCAAATCAAAACCACAATGAGATGTCACCTAACTCCAGTGAGAATGGCCTTTATCAAAAAGTCCCAAAACAACAAATGTTGGCAAGGATGTGGAGAGATAGGAACACTCTTACACTGCTGGTGGGACTGCAAATTAGTACAGCCTCTGTGGAAAATAATTTGGAGATATCTCAAAGAGCTAAAAATAGAAATACCATTTGATCCAGCAACAGCACTACTAGGCATCTACCCAAAGGAACAAAAGACATTCTATAATAAAGACATCTGTACTCAAATGTTTATGGCAGCACAATTCACTATTGCAAAGGATGTGGAAACAACCCAAGTGCCCTTCAATCCCTGAGTAGATTAATAAAATATGGTATATGTATACTACTCAATTACAAAAAACAATGGTGATCTAGCATCTCTTATATTATCCTGGATAGAGCTTGAGCCCATCCTCCGAAGTGTGGTATCACAAGAATGGAAGAATAAGCACCACATGTACTCGCCATCAAATTGGTACTAACTGATCAACACTAAGGTGTTCACATGGTAGTAATCTTCACTGGGTGTTGCATGGGTGGGAGAGGGTACACTCACAACTAATGGATGCCGTGAGCATTGTTTGGGGGAAGGGCACACCTCTAATCCTGGCTTGGGTGAGGCAAAGTCATAACTTGTAACCAAAATGTTTGTACCCCCATAATATCCTGAAAAAAAAAAAGGTTGCTTTTAAAACTCATACAAACTTTATCACTTGAATCTTAAAGGTACTCATTAAAAATGATGGTGCTATTGGAAAAGGAATGGAAAAAATAAATTTACCATTCAGTTTTGCTTTAGAAAACACATACCTCTTTCCCA
>NW_012151929.1:835592-838350 GCF_000956105.1 Propithecus coquereli
TTTCCCAACTTAAGTATTGTGACCAAAATCAGCTTCTATATGATAATCTTAAATCATGCCTATTTCTTATTTTCAAATTTACCTATTTTATGGTAGAGATTAGGCACACTGTAACATCTTGAAAGGCGTGTTCCTTGGCAGCCTTTTTGAAAGCTAACTTACAACATGTTCTAAACTGCAGTTTTCAATAACTAGCCTCTTTAGAAAGGAAAATACTAAAAGAGTAAATTCAACTTGATACTTGCATAGGACAAGATGAATCTCTGCTTTAGAACTGAGTTTAATTAACAATGAACAAAAAAAGGGTCTCAATTTGTTATTCTTAAAATACTTCATCCATTAAAAAAAAGAAAAAGCAAAGCCTTATGAATTGCTATCAAGCTCTCAAAGGACTCTTAACTAACCATTTTTACTACTACTTGACTACCTACTGTATACCAGGCATTGTTTTTTCAAACACTAATGTAATCGTCCCAACAGACTTATGAGGTAGGTTTTATTTTCTCTGTAGTTTTTACAGAAGCAATAAATAAGAATGTAACAGAAACCTGAGATCTACTTAACTAATCACCACCAAATGTGAAACACACACTGTCATGAATGGAGATACTCTGCACCAAAAATGAGTATCTCTTCTTCAGTGTCAGCATCCCCCACACAAGCATGGCTTCATTTAAGTACCTTGTACTTTTGTCTCAGCTCTTCCGTGTCTTCTTTTTCCACTTCCAGGACACGGCGACGTTCGGTAGCATCTTCAGCATAATCAAGCTTGACAAAAAACAGATACAATTAGTTTTAATTCCTAAAGTACCCCAAAATTAGCTATGAAAAAGTTATTTACACAATTATAGTATTGTTTGAAAACAAAAAAACCTTTCTATTTTGCTCAGCTACTGCTTGCTTTATTGTCACCCCACAGAGAAAACAGCATGCAAAATAGTTCACTAATCCTTTTATGCTGATAGTTTCTAATAGGCACATCTATGGATAACAGACCTCTCACTTCACTGTTCACTGCCAAAGAATTAAGAGTAAAGAGAAAATATTTTAGGCAATGAAAAGCAGGTATCACTGATGACAGCTGTACACAATTGTATAAGGGCAAAGCTTCTATCACAGCAAATATTTAAAGAGTTCAGCAACAGTGGCTACCAAAACAAGCACCAGGGCCTGATCTTGCCTTGCTGTATAACCCTGGGCAAACCACTTCTTTATGCCCCAGTTGAAACAAGGGCATTATTTACATCCTATTTGCCTCAAAAATAGCACTAAATGAGAATGTAAAATACATTTTTTAGTTGCTCAAAGAAAAATATTGAAACCACATCTCATCTGATTAATGTATTCTTGCACTGGCATCTGAATTTGGAATTAATATCAATTTTAAATATTCCATAAAACTCATGAGTTAATGAGATCAATTTACCTCCATTTCCATACGGCCCATGCCCATGACATCATACTTGACAACGATTGGAATGGGATCTGTTCTCCCTGTAACAGGAACACATAATCAAGGTAAAATGCCAAGCCAAGCCAACAGCTCACTTTACACATTGGGTTTGGGTGGTTAGAGATCTTGCCTTGGAGTGCAGAGACCAGAAAGCTACAGTGAACCAAACACAAGCCATTCTCACAGCTTACACCCAAACCTTCCTTTCCTAGTTTAAACCCAACTAACCACCTTGATTGACCTTCCATTTGGGATAGTTCTTGATTACTATGGTAAAATTAAATTAATAAGTAATGCAAAAAGCAATTCTAAGCAATGGCACCAGGAGGTTCAAATTTTTAAACTTTAGAAGTTCCTTTTTAAAAAGATCCCTGAATAACTTCCCATCAAGAATCACTTCGCTCTGTCCACTGATATCCTCCCTCCCCCACACTTTTTAAACTGGTAATAAATATCTCAACTGACATGCTTAAATCGAAAAGGCACATATTCAAACATGATGCAGTATGCTAAATTGTTTTGTTTTTAAGAGATGCTGTACAATTAAATGGGACTGTGAAAAGTTTAAAGAAAAATGTCCTTAGGGACAAAGAATAGTTTTACTTTTAAACTGGTGCTCTGAAGTCCCATTTCCTAGTGTGGATGTAACACTAGTTGTGGTAATTGGTAAGCTGTGAAAAGGACTAGTTGCGAAGAAAATTGACTTTAAACTAATTGATCTATGCTGGAGATTTTTAAAATAAATGTATATTTAATCCACTCATAACCAGCCAAACAAAGCAAAATGGGGCAGACAAGCACTTTACTACCACAGCTGTTTTACATCACAACTTGCGCTTTTTATTGTGATGTAAGCCCACTGGAAAGAGGACTTACCTTATCCGTTGTACACCTTTAGTGAAAAAACACAATGTTTACTTCCCTTATCATTTCACTCAGGCTGGTGTAAACAATTGGTTTTTTGTTGTTGTTATACACACATATATATTATACCTTTGGGCTAAACACTGAGTTTTGTCAGGCTAATCTAAGGTGCTACCAAAAAAAAAAATATTTTTTAAATAAATGCCATGATCATGACTGGTTTTGGTCCTGCATAAAAAAGAGGAAAGAAACCATTTTCAAAATAACCAGCAACTGCCTGTATCCAGTTGCTCTGTATTTGTGGGATTAATTTTTTGTCTTTAAGATGTAATGAAAAACAAATTCAGAAGTTTTACTTATCACCAATATCCCATTATTGTTTTTAAACAATAAATAGGGAGATAACAATTACCATAAATAGGGAGATAATAATTATCACAG
>NW_012151929.1:839935-840937 GCF_000956105.1 Propithecus coquereli
GTTAACTCACAGAAAATAAACAGTCTGACTTTCAAAGCAATCTGAAGGCGACATTACTGTCTGGGCCAAGTAGTACTTTCTTAATATTATTAAAGAGGATACAGACAAAGGAAAATCTCAGTGGGAAAAGATACCAAACAATATATACAGGAAGAGGCTGCAGCATTCTTTTAAAAAAAAAAAATTCCCTCAAGATATTCATTTGCCATCAATGATAAATCCTGTCAAAAAGAGTATCACTGAAAAAAAAAAAAAAAAGAAAGAACATCACTTAGAATACCTGAATAACAATTTGTAGTGATGACTTTTCACAAGGTAGGTAACAACATAACGTCTGTTAATATGTATTCTCTAGAAAACTCAACTTTTTAAAATAAAATGAACTAAGTCCAGGTTCTATATTTCCTGGTTTCTTTTAAAGTCAGACAAATATTATTTAAAATCTATTCAAATACTGAGAAAATTTTTGCTGTTTATTTCACTCCAAAGGAGGCATCTTCAACCAGAACACTAAATACCCTTCTTAAAAGAAATTGTCTTCCTTGGTGTAAAATCTATAGTCACTATGACTGTACTCTGGCCAAATGGAGAAGGAAAAGAGAAAAAAAGAAGAAAGCACATGCCAAACCAAGAATGTGCCAACACTGATGTATTCATCTGATGAAAAAAACTGATATTCATATTTTCTAAATCAAAACTTGAAATGATGTTTCACTAACTGGAATTTTACTGTCTGTATTTTAAAAGGTACTTCTGCTTCTATAATAATAGAAGTTCCTAAATGCTTATATATGCAGGTCTTGCTAAAATGTGAAGGCATTATGACTTATAACTGAAGAGAGAATAAAGTCAAATACAAAAATCCACTGATTGTCTATAGCTACCCTGTCACTGAGAACAATCTCACAAGAATCAGTTTCGATTTTTAAAATGCCTAAGGATATATATCAATCTACAAAACTGGCCCAAAGAACTGAACTATAGAGAAATTTTTTTTTTTTT